>NC_048300.1:39030959-39118849 GCF_013100865.1 Trachemys scripta elegans
TCCCACAGCAGCTTAGAACCATCAAAAACCTCACTCTCTTCAGCTCTAAGTGCAAGGCTCACTTCTTTGACCTTGCCTTCTCTAACATAACCCCATGGTGATATATTTAAAGAATAAACAACAACACTGGTCTGCACACAAACTGGGGAGAAGGTGAGAGAATGAACACACGTGAGAGAAATTAGTCACATTGCTTCATGCACTCTTGGAAGGTGTCAAGTATCAGAGGGGTAGCCGTGTTAGTCTGAATCTGTAAAAAGCAACAGAGGGCCCTGTGGCACCTTTGAGACTAACAGAAGTATTGGGAGCATAAGCTTTCGTGGGTAAGAACCTCACTTCTTCAGAAGTGAGGTTCTTACCCACGAAAGCTTATGCTCCCAATACTTCTGTTAGTCTCAAAGGTGCCACAGGGCCCTCTGTTGCTTTTTACAGATTCAGACTAACACGGCTACCCCTCTGATACTTGACACCTTCCAAGAGTGCATGAAGCAATGTGACTAATTTCTCTCACGTGTGTTCATTCTCTCACCTTCTCCCCAGTTTGTGTGCAGACCAGTGTTGTTGTTTATTCTTTAAATATATCACCATGGGGTTATGTTAGAGAAGGCAAGGTCAAAGAAGTGAGCCTTGCACTTAGAGCTGAAGAGAGTGAGGTTTTTGATGGTTCTAAGCTGCTGTGGGATTTTGTTTCCCAATCTTGAATCAACACCCAAGAAAACTCTGTCTCCTGCACAGATGAGTTTTCCTTTAAGATCCTTTGCATCATATAAGCCCTTAATATGAGGCTATGTAATGCTTAAGTTATGTGGAGGGCTTACATATTTATTCGGGACCCTCTTCACAAGGGTCAATTTCACTTTTATGTGACTAAAAACCATGTACTAGGAGAGGTGGTACTAGTCCATTGGGGGCCCTAAGCAGGAATATTTTGCCACCCCCCCTCTCCCTCCCACACACAATTAAAAGTGAATAAGTGGCCCCCTTGAGCTGCTCGGGGTCCTAAGCAATTACTTAGTCTGCTTTTTGTCTTTGTGATTTTTGAAGTGAGTTTGCTTAGCTACTTTGCTCCTTTAACATGTTTGTCTATTGTGAGAACTACTGGGCTAATTTTCTGACAATACTCCAGGACTGTGCTATTTTTAACTAAGAATAAGTAACAGACAAGACTTCAGCTGTATAGTTTTCAGTTCTTTTCTGTGAATGATTAATCATCATCTTATTTCAGTCATCATTATCCTTTCATATCCCTCTTTGCTGGTTAATACAAATTCCTGTAACCATTAAAAGGGTGGCAAACTCAAGCACACATTTGGCAGAAATATCTCAACAACAATTTTTGATTTTTTTAAAGCAAATCAAATTAACCAAATAAGTTACAAGCATATTACATAATATTTGTGTTATATTGAGATCTTGAGTAATAACAAAATTATACTGAGAAATATGCCAGTGATATCACATGCTTCTTTTTCCTTAGTTCTCAGTAAAATATCAATTATTGACCTTAAAGTACAGCAAAGACAGAAAATGCCAGGTGCCCTATAACAAAATAATTTTAGCAAACTTGGTCTGTAAAATGCCCATATTTTCTGACTTGTTTCAGTTGGTCAAACAATCAGCTTGTTTGATCTGATGATTAGACTAACTATCTCCATCGTTCTGCACAGGACTGACACGTGCTAGGTTATTCTGGGCAAAGCTGGATAAGACAAGACATGCTCTTTGGTATCAGTTACCTGAAAAGGGAAAAGCTATCAGAAGCAAATAGCTCTTTCATAGTAAGTTTACTGCAAGAGAGACCCTGTGTACACTGGCCTGCAAACAAAATTAACTGAACACTAGTTTAGAAATGAAGTTAACTTAACGTGTAATGTATTCACACTGCTTAGCCCAACTGAATTAATACTGAATTATCTGAAGCTGCTTTACAGTATGTTCATTTAAATTCTGTGCCCAGACCAATTTAGACTGGGCTAAAGTGTTCCATTTTCTAACTCTCCTACAGGTAAGTAAAACTATATGAAAATGCTAAGGAATATAATTTACAAACAAATATATGATAACTGATGCAACTTCTGTGGCAGAATTCTTGCCCCATTGAGGTCAATGGCAAAACTCTCACAGACTTCAGTGGGGCCAGGATTTCACCATCAATCTTTAAAATTGAGAGCTCACTAAATCAGGGACTGTCACCGTTCTACCAGTTTGTGCAGCGCCTAACACAATGACGCCTTTATATTTCTAGATTAGAGCTGGTCGAAAAATATAGGGGGGTTTTTGTGGGAATTTTTTAAAAATGTTTTCCCCCACTGTTTTTGTAGAAATTTCCCATTAAAAGTTTTCATTTCATTTTTAATTGAAACATTTTAAGTTTTCAGCAAAATTTGAAATTATTCTTGTTTTTTTCCCCAAGAAAAACAACAGACATTTTTCATTGCAATTACTTTGATGAAAAAATTTCACATCAGCACTACTCTAAACACTACTGTAATAGTAATGATAATTAATGTAAAAGTCAGATGTTAAAAATTAAGATGTACTACACACTTAAAAACAGAAAGAGAAGACAGATAATATACTTTAAAATTAATGATTCATATAAAATATTACAAAAATCCACATAGTGAGAAAAGTTTAAATCACTATGGATTTTGGCTTAGTTCATGAGTACAATTTACCTTTCTATATGAAAACCAACCCTGTCCAGATGGTTTTAAAGTCACCCTAAGTTACATATTTAACAGTTAATACCAAATATTGGTTCTGACTCACTTTCCTCAGCTCTAACTTCCTGTATGTATTGTATAAGTGCATTTTGAATCCATTTTGGTTTGGCAGGCCCAATTCAAAAAACACAGTCCAGAAACATGAATGGTTGAAAACACATTAGGTTATCACAAATTATCATAGATCAATCTTCCTCCACCTTGATTAAAGCTCTCTACAGTTTACTAAAGGGAAAATCTCATCCTTTCCTATGAGCCTATAGAGGGGTACTTAGCCACATACAGTTCCACTATGTGCAAGATTTGTAAAATCTGTGTATGTAGTCCACACCTTATGTGTGCCACAAGAGCTCAGCTCTGCAGGAGCTCTGTTAATGCTGTTTTGTCTGGGCAGTAGGATCAGGTGATCCATCCCTGTGTGTAGCAGCCAGTTATGCACCCTCGTGTAACTGAGTAGGAGCAGAACCTGACATGGGCTACAGTATCAGATGTGATGTAACTCTAGTGCCACTCCACGGGTTGATGGAGGGGATTAACCTCCATCATCACAGGACCTCCCTCAGCCCAAAACACACTTATTCACAGTTACCGCGGGGAGACAAAATCCCCTGGAGACATTCAGTCTTTTTAAAAATCAAAAACATTAAAACAATATTAGTCATACCCATGTCTAATTAAAAGTAAGTGTGAATATTCTATCTTTACTTTTACTGTCCTAGCCAGAAAAAAATTAATTCCAGATCTGCTGGCCAAGAGAATTGCCATGAATTTCCTGGGTGATGGAGACACAAAGACTGCACCCTTTCCAGAAACTGCAGAATGCAACATTAGACATTCCACAGTGTGTGCAACTGTCCATTCCCAAGGGTAGAGTGACTCCATACAGCTTGACTGCTTTAGGCTGCAATTTGGCACAAAGGAATGACCTCAGCTGAAATAACTTTCCCTTTCCACTGGTATCATAGCACAGAGCAGACTATTCCCCAGCTAACTGAGTAACAGTCACACAGAGAAGAACTGTAAAATACTACTACTTAGCATCTATGAAAGTGCCTCTTCTCTGACGATGCCCAACATCACACAGCGATTCAATGGGATAGCCAACACCAGAGCACAGAGGACTTATCTCACAGCCCCTTTGCCTTAACCAATTCAACACAACACTCCCTCCCAGTTCCAACTTCCAACACCAGACTCTCAATTACTGAAAGCTATAGAGAGGAAAAGAATAGAGGAAACATGGATACAACAACCCCCTTCCCCGTTATGTCGGGGAAGAGAAGCTCTCCTGGAATCAGGAGCAACTGATAAGAGAGATATGACATCTAGAGTTTCTGGGCACTCTCTTCAATTCCTCCTCTCTCTCCCTTCTCCACACTCTAAGGGTTTGTCTACACTGCAGATTTACCTATCATTGGCCAGTTGCCAGAGTAGCTGCCAAACCCTAGTGTAAACTGCCAAATCTGCAATAAGCCATGATTTGCACCCACACAGCTTACCTCGGCTTGAAACCAGTGCTCGCTGCACCAGATCGAAGGTATAACAAGAGTCAATGGTTGGAAGTTGAAGCTAGACATCAGACCGGAAATTAGGCATACACTTTTAACAGCGAGGGTAATTAACCCTCACTGAGGATGACTGGAAGAATTTATTAAAGTTGGTGGTGGATTCTCCAACATCGGCAATTTTAAAATCAAAATTGGATTATTTTATTTCATTTTAATTTTAATATACCCTCTTGTTCAAACATACATTATTTTGGGGAAGTTGTATGGCTTGTGTTATATACGAGATCACACAGGACAATCACAATGATCTCTTCTGGCCTTGAATTCTATTAATCAAAATGGAGCTTTTCCTGATTAAAATAGGAATTTAAACCAGTGTACTTCTACTGGTTGCTAGGCTCTGATGGATCTAACTAGGGTAAAACCCCAGAATAGCCAAGGCCTAAGTAAACTCTTTTAAAATATATATGTATTTCCAGACAATAGGCCAGTCTAAGGTCGTCCATCTTTCCAAAAACAGCTGCAAAGCAGTCAGTGTCATTAGAATTTGCATACATTCATTACAAAAAGTTACAATGTAATTTCAACTACTCAGACTCCAATAACACACTCACTGCTGGATTTTTTTAATTCCTTAATTTTGCTTGCAAGTAAATTTATCTTCTCTGGTACAAAACGAAAACCTGAAACAACATATATCAGCCCAGAGCTAATTTTACAACCAAGTTCTCTCTGAAGATGCTATTACAGGGACACTGACACTATTTTAATTATAAAAGCCATCCTTATAACCAAACATTTGCGGAAAAATTGCCGCTACTTCTGTCTACCATAAGTAATTTAAATTTGAATAAGCTTCTCTGCCAGGTGTGATGTGATATATCCCATGCTATAAAGGATGTGCAAGTGCTCCACACTTTAGCCTCATTCATGATGAAGGAATCTATTTTTAGTGAAAGCAGAGGATGAGCGCTTGAATGTCTGCACATAAGATCTGGAATGGAAATCAGGATTTCCCCACAATAAGTGGAGAAAATTCCTTTCCCCCTACTCCCTCCCCCACTCATTTCTGCCAGTCACAACTACAACATGAAAACAATTACAGGTAGTGGTAAAGCAGAGTGCCAAAAGTTTGCATAGACATAACTCCTGCCATCAGTGGCAGCAGGGCCGGCTTTAGGCCAATTCCACCAATTCCCCCGAATCGGGCCCCGCGCCTAAGAGGGCCCCGCGCCCAGTGGCAGGGCCGCCGGATGGGAGGGGAGAAAGAAGTGGCCGAGAATCCCTTCCCTGGCTAGAGGCTCCTTTTTAATTTTTACTCACCCGGTGGCGCTCCGGGTCTTCGGCGGCACTTCGGCAGCGGGTCCTTCACTCGCTCCGGGTCTTCGGCAGCACTTCGGCAGCAGGTCCTTCAGTGCCGCCGAAGACCCAGAGCGAGTGAAAGACCCGAAGACTAGGAGCGCCGCCTGGTGAGTACAAGCCCCACGTGTTTTTTTACGTGGTTTTTTTTTAGTCATCCCTGCCGGGGCCCTGTCGAAACTGTTCGAATCGGGCCCCACACTTCCTAAAGCCGGCCCTGAGTGGCAGTTTTGCCAAACAAAGTAGAGCCTAGTCCAAATCTTGTTTATGCAAGTAGCCCTTTCATGGGGTCAGGTTCTTATAAGGCGTGAGTCAACCACCGTTATCAGACCAATGTTTTCTGCACCTTGTATCTAAAATGTATGTTGTGTTTTTTTTTTTTTTAAAAAGCAGTTCAGAGTTGTTAAGCATTTATACCAAGGAGACAATTTTAGGGGGAAGATCAAAAATATGACTTATAATGGCAACGCAGTTTAAAACTGTGAAGAAGCAGCTGCTTCTCCAAAATGCTTGTTACTTAAGCTTGAAATGCTTTATTTTCAAAACAGAGCAAACTCCTTCCAAAATTTTCTATAATAAAATTTCATAAGAACAATTTTTTTAAAAAAATTGCGAAGTGGAAGCTATGTTCCACAGAATACATATAGAAACAAATGGTAAGTTAATTTGTCCAATGAGGGCTAAAACCTTGATTATGACAAAGATCCAATACAAAATTGAATTATAAGATCCTTGTTTTATTATTTGTGTTTTTGTTTTAATTAGAGACTTTAACTTACATTTAATAAAGTATGTAAATTTATATTAAAGATTCGAGTCACTCTCTTAGACTACAGGATCAAATATGATCCTTTTGTAGTCTCCTGCTTCCAATTAATTAAAACTAAAATTGCTGTTGTTCGAAGGTAGAAAGGGGCACATATTTCCAACACACATTAGGATGGAAATATTTAGAAAGATTAACAGTGAGGTAAACTTCGGACACATTCACAATTTGGAATTTCATGTTTGCCTTTAAAAATCACCAGCCTGAGATGACACCTGAATTTTTTCGGAGGATTATTAAAACCTTATTTACTAAGGAACATAAAAACATATGGGAGTTTTTGCTGAATAAGGTGCTACTCAGCATCAACAAGGGTGGCCAAATATGGCCCTAAGTATTTCCATAGAACTTAGTGCCCTTTGATTTCTGTTCTGCAGGTACTTAAAGTGTTAAACAGCAGCCCTCTTCGTATTGCTGTACTTTCTGGGATTGTGTAACAATGCAAGGGATTATGAGAAGCACTAGTATTTTTTTAACTTCCAATTCATTCCCCTCTGATTGCAACATCTTAATATTACATTCTGATTAACTGTGGGTGAATGCTTTGAATTCTGCAGCAGATCAAGTACAGTACATTTCCCATTTTAGGAATTTACCAATTAAACATGCATTGAAATCTACTGCTCTGAGCATTTACTGTTACATTTGGGAAATGTCAAAAAAAAAAAAAGTTAAAATATGGAATTAATCATTTCCTGTTCATCTTTTATCTTAAGGCTGTAAAGCATGTGACTTTGTACATGTACTGTTGTACTCATATGAAAATTGTCCTTTATGAATCAGTAGGCAAAGCAGTACTTTTTTCAGTGAGGGATGTGTGATTTTGGGATGAGTATATATTTATTGACCCAACAGTATTTTCATTCCTCTAATTTGTCTCAGTGGTCTTGACTCAGACTATTAAAGATCTATCTTGAACTCCTTTACGAAAGAGCAGGAACCTTACAGATTGGTTTGATAACAATTGCTTAAACAAAGGAAGTTCGTGTTGAAAGTTTTTGCTACTCTTACTAAAGCTTCAGTCAAAGTTAAAAATGAAAAGGAAGACAGAGTTAAGTTTGTGAAGCGAACGTGCCATGCCATGCAGAAACAAAAATACAGCATTGCACATACTTGAAATATCAACGTGTGGTTATTTTAACTACTTATTGTGAATGAATCTTTACTGCCTCCTGCCACAGGAGCCCGATGCAATCAAAACTTTCTTACTTAATTTTTTAATACAATGCTGAAGTTGAAATAGACAGTTATCTGAAGCATTTCTCAGTGAAAGGCTTGCATAGATCATATATTAATTTGAAATATTTCTCCGTTTAAAAGGAAAAAAATCATTATGTGATACATTTTATGATCTAGCATGCTATTTTCCGGGGGGGAGAGAGGGGAATATTCGCACTACAAAAGTCACAATGCCAAGAGTATTTTCCATCAAATTTTTAGTTTAATTATTCCGTCTCTATTAAGTATTTTATATTGTACATGTACACTAGTAAAAAGTTGTTTTGTTTACTTTCTCAAGGCCACTATGCATTCTGTTCTGTAAATTACATTATAGTAAGCTATCTTGATCTCTGAATAAGCACACCTTGTTGGCTGTAATGAGGGTGCAGAGTTACTGATGTATGCAGATAAATATTTGTCATGTTATTTACTTGTGCGTATTATTATTATTATTTTTTTTTTTTTTTTTTGGTGTGGGCTAAGGGGACCAGCAAAGAAAGAGTTGGAACTCATTTTAGCAGTCTTTAGCACAAGATTTCTTTTGTCATGATTCATAAGAATTTTCAGAGACTGCACTGGCATTCCCAGTAAAGAAAAGATAGATATACTTTACCAGTGCAGAAGTTCATAAGTGCTGAGGAATCACACACTGAAGCAAGACAAGGCAAGCTGTCTTCCATTCTTGTCACCTATGTTACAAGTACTATAAAACCAGTTGTGTCTACGTTTCTTGCTGCCTTCCCAGATAGTTTCAGAGCAAATTGCAGCTCTGTAAATCTGACGGCATACTTTGAATTCTGAGGAAATCCTCCCAGTCCAGATGGCCCACCACAAAGCACTTCTGTGTTGGCACAAATAAAAACTCCTTAAGATAGGTCTCCTCCTTCTGCCTCTCTTTGCACTCTGAGCAAGAGGAAAGCTTCTGCTTTTGAGAGAGAGAGAGGCAAAAGGGGGTGGGATGCAGACAAAAATCTGAGACTGTTTCAGGGAGTGGCTAAATCTCAGACATCAGAGATACAATAATAAAGGCACTCAGTAAGCCATGCACTACACAGTTTGTCACAGTGCACAAGCTATCAATTAAAGATCTCAAATGGTATAACGCTGTTACCTCTGTTTTAGCAAAAGTTTGAGGAATTCACAGAATTCTTACTAACTAGTTTTCAAAATAAGGAGAAAAAGAGAAAAAAAAGCTATTGTTTCTACACAATTAGAGTCCATTCCTACCCCCATTTAAATCAACAGGAATAAAGTTGGGCTCTTAATTTAGAGACCTGTACCTCTGCTATTTCTCCTTCAGATTAAGCTATACTGCCACTTGTCCTCAATGTGTGCTAATCCACAGGTTTTTCAGATTAGTTTTTACAAAATTAAAAAAGCAACAACTGAATTTTTATTCACCTACATAGACCTGAATAAACAATTAAAATTAAGAATAACTAACCATGAGGATTTCCAATGTTGAATTTTAAATAACTGGAAAAACAAACAAAAACAGTGTAAATGAGAACTCTTACTGTCCCAAAGTGTTGGGTTTGCTCATGTATTACAATCAATAAAAATTTTAACTGCAAACAATGCATGAGAAAATGGAAGTGATATACCAATTTTTGGTATTTTCATACCATATCTCTCAAAATTAAAAAGTAATGATACCACTGGCAATATGCTTATATGCACTGTTTTGCAATAAATTGAAGTGTAATATCCTAGTTTAAAAACTAGCTGCTTTTGCAATGCTATCATTCCATTAAGTGTGAGAGAACTCATATTACAAATGCATTACAGTCTATTTAATATGACCACACTTTTGTCTGTCTTGCAAAACCAAGTAGAGCCAGATGAAAACTAATGAATGCAACATGTGCTCATTCTTTTGGTAGCTGTGCCTGAAGCCAACTGGCAGAATGAATACAGTAAGATAAATGTCAAAACAAAGGAATCGGTGGTTACATATTGCATATATTTTCCCTTATATCTCTAATATGCTTTAAATAATCTAGCACTTTCAAAGCTTTGCAGAGCCACAGAAAGGCAAAAGTTAAATACCTGCAGCAAAAGAGAGAATAAAAAGAGTGGGGTATCAGAAACAAAAGCACGCTGGGGTCAAGTCTCACCATTCAAAAGGCAATAGGCATGTGATACTGTCTGAGCTCTGAACATCTCTCACTCCTCTAATGTGAATTGTTCTTTAAGAGTTTGTGACAGCACATTCTTAAAAGTAAAAATAATACACAAGATGATGTTTTTCAGACTCAAACTCCCTGAGCTAGTCGATTCCAGCAAAAATATGTGCCTTGTAACTCCTGAAAGCTTCCCTTTGGGGAAGGAAATAATTTACCTTATAAGAGATTAAAACAGAAATAAACATAAAATCAGATGGGCTGTCACCAGGACACTCAAGTTTACACAACTCTTGCACCAGTAAGCAGAAGGCAGAATGGGAAATCACCTGAGAAACTGGATGGTGGAGAACTACTGAGACAGGGAATCACTTAAAACCCTACTCCACCCCTGTTTCTTGTAACATCACTAAAAAGAACAAAAACAAGCAAAATTGAAATTCAGAATACTATATTTGGGCCAACAAACAGATGGTTGGGTTTGCTAAGTGGTACAGAATAGAGGGGGGAGGTGAAAAGAGACCCAATTCCCTACTTTTAAAATTGCTCTTGATGATCATAAAATGTAACTAATTGTACGTGATAAACAGGAGACACCCAACTGAAACACGGCTTTAAACAATAAATTAACTTTGGATTGTTGGATTTCTAGGATAAAGGCAGAATTCTTGTTGCAGGACGCAACTAAGAGCCTGTATTGTGCATATGGGAAATTAAATGCTAATGTTTCCAGATGTATGACCTTTGACACAAAAGATTTTTAGTTCTAATGAAGAGGGATTTCTTAAAAGAAAACAACAACAAAATCCCCCACTATGAAGCTACATTAATGCAGTATTTCCAACTAAGCTCACAGCCTACCACTAGGGTTGCCAATTTTGGTTGGACGTATTCCTGGAGGTTTCATCACATGACATAATCTTTAATTAAAGATTAATCTTTAATTCCTGGAGACTCCAGGACAATCCTGGAGTGTTTGTAACCCTACCTACCACCCACCAGAGCAAAAAGTGTATTTCCTGAGGTACTAAAGAAGCAAAACACACTATAGGAATATAGAGCTCAGAATATAATTTTGAATAAAGTTTGAAGTAAAACAGTACAGTTTTTTGTCCTTGTCTTAAACCGTTTATTGTTGAAATGGTTTGCTTATTATTGCTGACTATTGACCATGCTGGTCAACAAGATGGTTATGCCATTGTAGGTGTCTGATGGTTAATTATATAAGGACTCCAAAAATTCTATGCACTCAGTGCATGTGGCTGGATGGGACAGTGAGAATAATTAAATACTCTGCAAGGAATAATAGCAAAACCACTCCATGACCACGACTCTGCCCTGCTCCCCTAATCACCACAATATTGGAGATGGGGCTTGCTAATGAATATGTGTAGTTTTTTAATCCACTGGCCACTTTCCAGCTTTCCCCCAACCTGCTATACCTTCAAAACCATATTGTGCAAGAGCCTTCTCCGAGTATAGCTGCACACGAAAAATCCTACATCCTGTGCCTCTTTCCAGTCACCCAGTGGAAGTCTATCCGTTCCACTGCTTATCTGGCCTTCTGCACCTGTGCAAAGGGGAGCAATATTTGCCATAAACATATTCAAGTTATAGCTAGTGTGATATACATCTTCCCTTTGGCATATCATCCGATATTGCTGACTTGACTCACGGCACTGATGCCCGTCATTGCAATATGATCTTTGATACCATACAATGTGTTCATTATAAAAAATGGCATGAACAGTTACACCCCAGTATTCATGCAAATCCACCTGCTTCCCATTAATTTCAGGATCCAGACAAATCTTGCTCTATTTGGCTTTAAAACCCCCATGGACGTGGCCTTGCTTATCTCATGAACTTTGCTCCTTAAGTGGCTTCCACCCTTCTAGCTGGGTCCTTAATCTGTTGCTTCAAACAATTTCACCACTGCTAGTGAAAGAGCTTTCTCTTTTGCAATTTCTTTGCTCTCCACATTGTCTTTCCATTTCCAGCTCTTCAAAGCTTTTCATTCTTAACAATCATCTCTTACTTTGTTTCTCCTCCTCTCTGCTATTATTTAACTCTGAGGTGCTGGCACTTAAAATTAAAAAGGTCGTAGAACAGTTATTAAACTAAGGGCTAGGGGAAAGCTGACAGGTGCAGAGGAGCACGTGGTTCGGACAGTGATATCCCTTAGGGGAGAATCTATTAATGGAGATTCCCTATGTCCTAGTAAGGAGGAGAGGATGGAAGATGTAAAATAAAGGTAAGATCTGATGAGAAACAATCAAAAGAAAAAGAAGTCTCATTCAATTACATTGTGTAATAGCAGACTGCTAAAAAGTGACAAGTTTTTAAAGTGCTTATATACTAATGCTAGAAGTCTGAATAATCAGATGGGCGAACTAGAGTGCCTCATATTAAATGAGGATACTGATATAATAGGCATCACAGAAACTTTTTAAAGACACCATAATAGAGGCTCAACTTAAATGTATACCCGAAATTAAAAAACATAATAAGAGAACCAAAAAAGTGACACCATGGCTAAAGAACAAAGTAAAAGAAGCTGTTAAGAGACAAAAAAGTGGAAGTTAAATCCTAGTGAGGAAAATAGAAAGGAGTATAAACTCTGGCAAATGAAATGTAGAAATATAATTAGGAAGGCCAAAAAAGAATTTGAAGAACAGCTAGCCAAGGATATAAAAAGTAATAGACTTTTTTTTTTTTTTTTTTTTTTTTAAGTACATCAGAAGCAGGAAGCCTGCTAAACAACCAGTGGGGCCACTGGAGGATCCAAATGCTAAAGAAGCACTCAAGGACGATAAGACCATTGTGGAGAAACTAAATGAATTCTTTGCATCAGTCTTCATGGCTGAGGATGTGAGGAAGATTCCCAAACCTGAGCCATTCTTTTTAGGTGACAAATCTGAGGAACTGTCCCAGATTGAGGTGTCATTAGAGGAGGTTTGGGAACAAATTGATAAACTAAACAGTAGTAATCAGGATCAGATGATATTCACCCAAGAGTTATGAAGGAACTCAATGTGAAATTGCAGAACTACTAACTGTAGTCTGTAACCTATCATTTAAATCAGCTTCTGTACCAAATGACTGGAGGCTAGCTAATGTGACTCCAATTTTTTAAAAGGGCTCCAGAGGTGATCCAAGCAATTACAGGCCCGTAAGCCGGATTTCAGTATCGGGCAAACTAGTTGAAATGATAGTAAAGAACAAAATTGTCAGACACATAGATGAACATAATTTGTTGGGGAAGAATCAACATGGTTTTTGTAAGGGGAAATCATGCCTCACCAATCTACTAAAATTCTTTGAGGGGGTCAACAAGCATGTGGACAAGGGGGATCCAGTGGATATAGCATACTTCGATTTTCAGAAAGTCTTTGACAAGGTCCATCACCAAAAGCTGTGAAGCAAAGTAAGCAGTCATGGGATAAGAGGGAAGGTTCTCTTATGGATTGGTAACTGGTTAAAAGATAGGAAACAAAGGGTAGGAATAAATGGTCAGTTTTCAGAATGGAGAGAGGTAAACAGTGGTGTCCCCTGGGGTCTGTACTGGGACCAGTCCTATTCAATATATTCATAAATGATCTTGGAAAAAGGGGTAAATAGTGAGATGGCAAAATTTGCAGATGATACAAAATTGCTCAAGATAGTTAAGTCCCAGGCAGACTGCGAAGAGCTACAAAAGGATCTCTCAAAACTGGGTGACTGGGCAACAAAATGGCAGATGAAATTCAATGTTGATAAATGCAAAGTAATGCACATTGGAAAACATAATCCCAACGATACATCTCAAATGATGGGGTCTAAATTGGTTGTTACGACTCAAGAAAGAGACCTTGGAGTCATTGTGGATAGTTCTCTGAAAATATTCACTCAACGTGCAGTGGCAGTCAAAAAAGCTAACAGAATGTTGGGAATCGTTAAGAAAGGGATAGATAATAAGACAGAAAATATCATATTGCCCCTATAAAAATCCATGGTATGCCCACATCTTGAATACTGTGTGCAGATGTGGTCACGCCATCTCAAAAAAGATATATTGGAATTGGAAAAGGTTCAGAAAAGGGCAACAAAAATGATTAGGGGTATGGAATGGCTGCCATATGAGGAGAGATTAATCTTAGAAAAGACTTTTCATCTTAGAAAAGAGACGACTAAGGGGGAATATGATAGAGGTCTATAAAAGCATGATTGGTGTGGAGAAAATAAATAAGGAAGTGTTAGTTACTCCTTCTCATAACACAAGAAATAGGGGTCACCAAATGAAATTAATAGGCAGCAGGTTTAAAATAAACAAAAGGAAGTATTTTTTCCACACAACAGAGTCAACCTGTGGAACGTCTTGCCAGAGGATGTTGTGAAGGTCAAGACTATAACAGGGTTCAAAAATGAACTAGATAAGTTCATGGAAGATAGGTCCATCAATGGCTATTTGCCAGGATGGACAGGGATGGTGTCCCTAGCCTCTGTTTGCCAGAAGCTGGGAATGGGCAACAGGGGATGGATCACTTGGTGATTACCTGTTCTGTTCATTCCCTCTGGGGCACCTGGCATTGGCCACTGTCGGAAGACAGGATACTGGGCTAGATTGACCTTTGGTCTGACCGAATATGGCCGTTCTTATGGGTGTTTTGGGGAGAGGAGAATGGGGGGGTTGTGCCTCTCTCAAGTATCTTGACTTAATATGTATAAAGACACTACCTTATATTAACCAAAATATTACTTTATGATTATATAATGTGCTTCAAAATCAAAGCAATCTCTTCTCAGTGACTATCTGGGCAGTATGAAAAGCCATATGCAGTATGAAATAGTGAAAAGCAAAATATTATTTTACATGAAAAGTTACAAAAGTACTAGTGTTTTCCTAACACAATAAATAAAGTAGATTAAAATTAGGAATAAAATACGGTTATGCATATAGCAGGAACACAATTTACTGTAACATGCAAACTGATATTAACATCAGTATCTACATCAGGGGCCGGTAACCTTTCAGAAGTGGTGTGCCGAGTCTTCATTTATTCACTCTAATTTAAGGTTTCGCGTGCCAGTAATACATTTTAACGTTTTTAGAAGGGCTCTTTCTATAAGTCTATAATATATAACTGAACTATTGTTGTATGTAAAGTAAATAAGGTTTCTAAAATGTTTAAGAAGCTTCATTTAAAATTAAATTAAAATGCAGAGCTCCCCGAACCGATGGCCAGGACCCGGGCAGTGTGAGTGCCACTGAAAAATCAGCCTGCGTGCCGCCTTCGGCACACGTGCCATAGGTTGCCTACCCCTGATCTACATATTAAGAACACAGAAACAACATACCAAAACAGATCAATAATCCATCAAGTCAATTACCCTGTCTCTGAACATAAGCAACTCCAGGTGCTTGAAAAGACAGTCCAAACCATTATGCACTTAACAGTATATGATTCGGTGGGACATTCTTTCTTATTAAGATCACTTTGTACCACTAAACATGAGGATTAAGTGCTCTTGATCTGTTATCCTAACTAATATGAATGAAGAAAACATCTGTAGTTAAATAAATCTGGGTGAAATCCTGGCCCCATTGGCTTCAGTGTAGATTTCCCCGCAACCTCTTTTTGAAATTTACTACATTAAATTTACTCAACTACTTGCTTCATTCTCATGCACCAGTAAGCTACATATTTTCTGTTTGTTTATTTTATTTGCATTTTAATGGATTATAAGGATTTTCTCTACCAGTCTTACCACAAGCAGGTACACCAGGGGTGGGCAAACTACGGCCTGGGGCCGGATCCGGTCCACCAGCCATTTTAATCCAGTCCTTGAGCTCCCACTGGGGAGCAGGGTCTGGGGCTTGCCCGATTCCAGTGCTCCAGCCGGGGAGCAGGGTCAGGGGCCACCCTGCATGGCTCCCAGAAGCAGCGGCATGTCCTCTCTCAGGCTCCCACGTATAGGGGCAGCCAGGGGGTTCCGCTACACATGCTGTCCCCGCAGCTCCTATTGGTCAGGAACCGCGGGCCAATGGGAGCTTCAGGGGTGGCGCCTGCAGATGGGGCAGCACGCAGCAGAGCCGCCTGGCCGCGCCTCCACATAGGAGCCAGAGGTGGGACATGCCACTGCTTTCAGGAGCCACTTGAGGTAAACACCGCCCGGAGCCTGCAACCCTGAGCCCCACCTCCCTGCCCCATCCCTGATCCCCCTCCCACCCTCCGAACCCCTCGGTTTCAATCCGGAGCCCCCTCCTACACCGCAAACCCCTCATCCCCAGCACCACCCCAGAGCCCGCACCCCCAGTTGCAGCCCTCCCTGCCACCACACCCCAGAGCCCCATCCCCAGAACTCCTCATTTCTGCCCCACCCTGGAGCCCCGACCAGAGCCCTCACCTCTTCCCACATCCCAACCCCAACTGCATGCGCATTCATGGCCCGCCATACAATTTCTATACACAGATGTGGCCCTCGGGCCAAAAAGTTTGTCCATCCCTGAGGTACACAAACTGAATGTATAATTGCATATAATTAACCTTGCAGTGGTCTATTATTTGGATTCATGTAATGTGTTTGGTTTTTTTTGAATGGCAACATACCAGCAGCGATTAATTCAATTTTTTAAGAGTCAGTGTTATTTAATCATTTAATAGCTAACAGCTTTTCAACACACAACTAGCAGCAATAGTGTTTCAGTAGATAACCTATCTTCATGCTAGCCAAATATGGCATTTCAGCAACTGAATATATCTTTTTACCATATACTTTATTGCTTTTCCCCAGTGGAAAGGCAGAAAAGCAGTGATTTCTTTAATAACTGACGACCCAATGCTTTAAGAAGATTGTTAAACTACTTTATTCTCTTTTCTTCAAAAAAACCTCTCTCTTCAGAAACCAATACGTAACTTTAAAACAATTTTATATACTTGATCCCTTTCCTGGCAATACTGATCAACCTGTTTTATTAGAGGAATCACAAGAAATAACCGAACAAATGTAATTAGTTCTAAAACATATATTTCAATTAAAAACATGCTCACTGGCTGGATCAAATATATTTTCACAACACAGCGGGGCATCTGTGAATAAGAGTCACTTAGAATGGACAAGAACAGCTTCCAGGATTTAATGCTTTCATTGACCCGAGGCCCCAAGTTTTCCCAGTGCCAGAGACTACTCAGGAAAAGTCAGCTAGAGAAGCTCAGTCAGCTTACAATCACTCATTTTCAGATGCCCAACGTTCCTCTTCTCTTGCTTCAACTCAAGGTCCCGGCACTGGAATGGAGTTTTACTAAAATCATGTTTTCTGAAGCATTAGCACAACACAGTTTCATAGTGCAAGATCCTAATAAAACTCATGTCACTGTCAACACAATGAGGGAAGCAAGAGTTGATGCAAAATAGAGCAGAAGAGCAATACAAAGGGATGGAAGAGAGTGCGCATAATAATTCTTAACCAGTAAGTTCTTCAGGGAAGGCACCATATCTTTGTACGTAATTACACAGTGATGAGCACAATGTGTCCCTTATTCTGAGTGGGGCTTCTGGGTGCTACTATAGTATAAATATTGAACAAAAATAGAGGGCAAGGTGTGCGTGAAGTAGAGAATACATCTAATAGAAGGGAAACACGAAAGACAATGAGTTAAAAAGATAAAATTAAAATGTAGTAAGTCCAAAGTACATCAGACAAAGCATTTCTTTTATGGCCTCTTATTCTGGGCATGCATTCCAGGTCATTTTTTGCTAATGACATTTGCCACGCTATAGTGTGGTTGCCTGAGTGCATATAACATAATGGCACTCAAACGGGGGTAATCCTGAATGGCAGCATCACCACCGGAGAATTCTGTATTTTTGTCCAGAGATCCTTACTATTTCACCTCAGGCCAAGTTTGTTTCACCCTCGGAAGTTCTCCATAAGTGGGAGACTCTAAAGTCTTATCTTGGCAACTACTATATACTTTAAACTATACACTATTATAATATGAAGTAATATATTCATTTTTCTTAAAGTAATTAGCAAAAAAGTTAGATTATTGAAAACAAACTAGTAACTGATAGTATTAGTCACTCCAAAGGTATGGTTATGGAAATTACTAACAGTCTGATTATTTAATTCATTTCAACGTGAAGAAAAACCTTGCGATTTGCAGTGTCTTGCGGCGGGGAGGGGGAAGAGGGATTACTGCAAAAATGCAAAGTGATTTCAAAATGCAATACTTTTTTGGTTTCCAGAAATACTACATTGCTTAAAAGTTAAAACGCTTTTATTTTTTAGAACAAATCAAGTTTAATTCCAGCAAACCAAAAAAAAATAAAAATAAAAATTAATTGTGGACTCTCTCAGCTAGTAAAGATATAGACTACTGCAATGTTTGATTTTTGTACCATCCTTAAAAATGTATTTGTACCTGCCAATTTAAATGTGAAACCAGTTTGATTACCTAAGACCAGTCTATGTTTGTACAAGACTCTCATTTGTCATCAGGTACGGTATAATACCCCATTAGATGCTCAGTGGATCAGAAAATCTCAGATTAAAAGGAAATAAAATGATGGTACATCTACTTACAGGATAAAAATAATCTCTGGTAAATAGGCCCAACACAAGGCCCTCTGAACCTCTTAAAACCCACATTAGGGTTGCCAACCCTCTCAGGTTTGCTGGGAGTCTCCTGGAATCGGGCTCTATCTCCCAGAGGCTACTGAAGCCAAATTGGGAGACTTTAGGTGCTAAAAGTCCGTTGGCGCAGTGGGGCTCCCTCCCTGCCCTGTGTCGACGCCGCTCCCAGAAGCGGCCGGAACATCTCTGCAGTCCCTGGGCGGGAGTCAGGGGT
Source organism: Trachemys scripta elegans (assembly GCF_013100865.1). Classification (NCBI taxonomy): domain Eukaryota; kingdom Metazoa; phylum Chordata; order Testudines; family Emydidae; genus Trachemys; species Trachemys scripta. The sequence goes on from NC_048300.1 coordinate 39,049,554, forward strand.
ATCTACGCACTGGCCATGCCCCAAGCGCCAACTCCGCAGCTCCCATTGGCCAGGAACTGTGGCCAATGGAAGCTGCGGGGCGCTGTGCCTGCAGGCAGGGGCAGTGCACGGAGCCCCCTGCCCACCCCTCAGGGGTGCAGGGACATGCTAGCCGATTCTGGGAGGGGCGCAGATCCCCCCTGGCCCTGCTTACCTCGGGCGGCTCCCAGTTGGCGGCACAGCAGGCTCTGCCCCTGCAGCTCCCATTGGTTGCAATTTCTGGCCAATGGGAGCGGCAGAGTCAGCGCTTCGGGTGCGGGCAGCATGCGGAGGCCCTTGGCCCCCCCAAGGGCTGCAGGAATGTGCCAGCCACTTCCGTGAAAGACGTGGGGCTGGGGCAGGCAGGGATCCTGCCTTAGCCCTGCTGCACTGCTGCCTGAGAGCCGCCCAAGGTAAGTACCACCTGGCCAAAGCCCACACCCCTTTCCCCCCGCCCGCACCCCAACCTCCTGTGAATGAGAGTGGGGGAGAGCGAGCGATGGAGGGAGGGGGGATGGAGTGAGCATGCTGGGGGCCTTGGAGGCAGGATGGGGTGGAGCCTCAGGGCAGGGGCAGGGCAAGGGGGTGTTTGGGTTTGTGTGATTAGACAGTTGACAACTCTAGCCCACATGTGAGCACACCGGAGGTGGGAGGGGAGTAGCTGCACAGGACAAGCACAAAAGATGACTATGGGCGCTGGGAAGGGTTGGAACAGGGTAAGTGTCACGAATCTGTGCTTCTGAAGAACCAGTTGTCCTAGTAGTGTGTGCAAACTGCAGACTGGCTCTAGTGATCACAGGCCTGGGTTAGTGGGAATGGCCTCCCAAATCTCCCCATGCTCTACCTGCACAGAACCCAAATATTCAGATTCTGTGGAGGCTGAGTGACTATTACCCTTAGCGTGCATTCATGGCCACATCTTAAGCATGATATACTCAATTTAACTACTATCTAGTGAGTTAAAATCACACTGTGTCACACTTTAAACAAACTATTACAACACGTCAGAGTTTGACCTTATCAAAATATCATTTACAGCCATACAATTCTGAAACATCACATGTAACAGCTGTACAGTCCATAAATTAACTACTCTTCTGATGCCACAGAATACTATACGAAGTCGTTCAAGAGGAATCTACACAGAGCTTCATATCTGTTTCATTAACAAAGATATTTAATAGCATGCTCTATCTGCACTCTCAGCAAATGGCCACAATAAAACAGATTCCACGATTCATTTGCAAATGTTGAATAAAATGTGGTTGCATCTATTGTGAAATGTCAAGACATGACTTGTGATCCGTATCATTGGAAGTACTTGAAAGCCATCATGCATATTTAAAGAAACTAGGTGTAGAGAAACTCTTATGACCTTTTTTAAATGAGATCTCTCTCAGGCCCTGTCATTTTTTCATAGCTACACTCCAGCTTCACTTTTATGCTTGTTTAAAATAAAATCTTATACCTGAGAGGTGGACCCAAGTAGGTTATAGTTAAATGAGGAGAAATCACACTTTCATGTACTGTTTAAAACAAAATCACCCCAGAGAACTGGCAATGGGATACAGACCTTTCACCTTTAAGCCACCAGATCAAATTGTGTATGACCAAAAGTCATTACCATTTGAAAGTTGCTCTGCTGCTACATAAAAGATGCTGTTGGTGTCTGTACCATTCCAAGTGGAGAAGTGTTTGTTTGTTTTTTATATGGAGATATACCTATCTCAGAGAACTGGAAAGGACCTTGAGTCCAGTCCCCTGCCTTCACTAGCAGGACCAATTTTTTGCCCCAGATCCCTAAAATGCCCCCCTCAAGGATTGAACTCGCAACCCTGGGTTTAGCAGGTCAATGCTCAAACCACTGAGCTATCCCTCCCCCCAATTTTCATATTACAAAAAACACCATGGTTAAGACCCTTGTTTAATGTCTCAGCAAGGTATTTCTTCAGGTCAAGGTCGATGCCCATTTAACTAAGGAAATTTATACTGTCCCTGGCTATATGCCAATTCTGTGGATATGAGAAAAGAATTCAATCTTCAGGACAGTCAGCAAATCCTGCATTGCTTTTGCAGCTATCCTCCAAACTTCACATCCGCATGCCCACAACAAACACAGACAGTCTCATTTCATCCAAACATCAGAAGAATTAATTCCCTGATCCACATTTCTCAGATATTTAAGCATTCAGTAAACCTATTGCTTCTGGAAGATCCTCTTGTTAACACTGCCTCAAAGGTTGTTTCCATCATGATATAGCTATTATGTTGTAAACGGAAAGCACCCTCTAGGTAAGATCTAAATATACAGCTCATTTCTGCGAGGCAATCTAGAGCAAGGTGAAGTGCAACTCTCCTCCCCTTGGGCTTTGAGTATCTCTCCTTTTTTTACAGCACTGGCATTCCCACTTTATTGGAAGAATTAAGAATGTAGAACTGTTAAACTGTAGTGTATTTAATCCTGTGGCAGGTTTTACACTTAAAGTAAAAAGACACACTAAGCACACTGTAAACTAAAGTAAATGGAAAAACAGCATTACGCTTGAGTTAAGCGTAGATATCTAGACAGTTTGTCAGTTTGTAAAGGAAGGTTTATTGCAGGCCATGTTATTTTAATAGCTCTGCAATACTTGTCTAAAGGAAGTAGCTGAGTCTTCCTGTTTATAGAGATACTAAGCAAAAAATTCCATGAAATACCAGTTGCATTGAAAATGTAATGGTGTTGTCCATGTAATGCACAAAGCCAGGGGTGAAAGTAAAGCCGAAGACTTGCCGGTACAGGGGCCGACTCCAGCCCCCAGAAGAGGTGGGGCCTCAGGTGGAAGGGGGCGGGGCTGGGGAGGGTCCACATTGTCTGGCCCATGCCACCCAGGGCTCCAGCAGCGATTTAAAGGGCTCGGGGCGATGGCAGCGGCAGCCGGAGCCCCAGGCCCTTTTAAATCGCTGGCCCTGGGGCAGCTGCTCCTTTTGCCGTGGTCAGGGGGGTGGACAAAAGGGGCAACGACATGAAAGCACTGCCACGGCACTTTTTGTTGTCCTTCATTATAAACATATGGCACCTTTTAACTGACTGGGTATAAGCCCCTAAGGACCGTAACACAGCCCTGGAATCCTTAAAAGAATGAAATGTCTCGTCCGCCTTTTCAGAAAATGGTACTTATTCTGTGGTCTGTTACATGTGTGGAGCAATGCCAAACTTCTGCAACCAAGAAGCCCTCCTCATTGCTACAGCTGAGGTCATAATCCTAGATGAGATGTCCGCCACATCAAGTCCTGACTGTTGTGATGTCCTAGCTACTAGACGTCCCTCTGCCTTAAATTCTTCTCTGGCATCCTCAGGTAACTTATCTGATGCTGCACTGACAGGGCAGGGGGACATTAGATAGCTTTCCACTATCATTCTTCCTCCCTGATCCTGGGGCTACATAAAGCCAGCCACCCTGGCACACATCAATGAGTCCCTGAGGAAGTTTTAACTTACGCGGGCAGATAGCTTCTAAGGTACCACTCTGCTTTCTAGATCTTCAATGAAACAGCTAATGTTGAAATTAGGTTACAGAGTTAATATACTGTTGGAATGAATAGGGACAGGTGGACCTGCAACAGATGTTCTTTTGGGGACTCAGAACGCAAGACAACAGCATTCCATATTGTTTTGCAGTGGATTCATGTTTGGAAGATTAATATGTAAAACAAATCTTGGATTCTGTTGCACACATTTGTAGTAGGAAGTGGGTTCTACAGCTGTGGAATAGAGGAACATAGAGGGCACTGCCAGCATTAAACATGAATGACGAAATCCAGGATCTACTGAAGTCAATGGAAAAACTCCCATTAACTTCAATAGAGGCAAGATTTCACCCCAAGATTATTGTAACCTATTCTTTTATTCTTAACCCTGTTGCAGTCTTACCGCAAAACAGTAAATACCAAAAATCTTCTTGTATACAGCAGTCTCTTCATAATGTTGTTTTAGTATAACCATGTTAATAACTTATACAGAACTTGCTGTTTGAACACACACTTTACAATGCATAATTAGTTGTTTTGATAACATTAAGGTTTTGCGGTCTGGTTCTTAATATCACAGGCAACCACTATTTAGGTATAAAAGAATGGCTATTAAGCATAATTTTCTAATATTAATGTAAATACATATCTATTACACAGAAGCAATACTAAAATACTGGAAGTTCTCATATTTATCGCTAATACAGGAAGACTGTGATGGGATGGACTAGGTCCAGAGGCCTCCGGCTGGAGGCCTTGCAGCCCCAGAAAAGGGCAGTAAAGAGGTCCTCAAAGCTGCCTAGAGCAGCTGTGGGGGAAGCAGCCAATCAGGGCCCAGCCAGCTAGTATAAGAAGAGCTGCAGGGCCAGCCTGAGATCCCTTGCTAGACCTGGAGGAGAATGGATGATGCTCTGGGCTGGCTGCTAGGACTCCACCAGGACCCTAAGGTAAGGGAGAAGAATAGCTGGACCCACAGGGAAGTGGCTCAGGGAATTGTAGGAGCAATGAAGTTTATTTAAAGGGACATGGTGGATGGCTGAGACACAGAGTAGAGAGCGGGCCTAGGTCTCCCCCACCAGCCAGCGGGAAAGTAGCCTGGACTTTGATGCACACCAGAAGGGGAATTGTACTCTTTTGGTGGTCCAGCTGAAGAGCTGGGGCCAGAAAGGCCCAGAGAGGCGAAGTGTCTCCAGGGAGGGAGCCCTGAGGGACGTAGTCCCACACTCAGGGGCGGCTCTATGTTTTTTGCCGCCCCAAGCACGGCAGTCAGGCGGCCTTCGGTGGCATGCCTGCGGACGGTCCGCTGGTCACACGGATTCGGCGGCATTTCTGCGGGTGATCTGCCGGTCCCGTGCCTTTGGCTTACCTGCCGAATTGCCGCCGAACTCTTGGGACCAGCAAACCTCCCGCAGGCGTACCGCCGAAGGCTGCCGCCCTCACAGTGACCGGCACGCCACCCCCCGCAGCTAGCCGCCCCAGGCACGCGCTTGCTGCGCTGGTGCCTGGAGCCACCCCTGTCCACACTAAGGCTGAAGAGATACTATCCTTCATGTTATTGAATAATGTAAACAAACTCCTCAACCATGACATTCTTTTTTTCAGATTTTTTTTAAATGTTCCATTACTTTTGAGTTTCTTCGTCTTCTAATTTAAGTGGCACAAGCAAGAGAGCACACTGAAACACAGCAGTTTGCTCAGCAGTGCACTATTGATTTAACAAAAGATAAAAGAAGCACAGCAGAAGCAATGTTTCAAGTCAGTAAGGATTGAATTCACGTTGATGTTTAATTAAATATTTCACTTTGATGAATCTTCTGCTTTTTGGGGTAGGTTTTTTTTGGTTGGTGTTTATTTGTTTTTAAACAGCAGGGGAAGGAAACAGATTATTTCTTTTCAAACTGACAAAAGTGTGCCTTTTACAGTTATCTTTTTCAATACTTAAGATCCAACTCTGCATCCAGATCCATGTAGAAGACCTCCAGGCCCAAGCAAAGCCCCACTAGAATCAGTGGTGCTGCCACATGGGTATGGAAATTTGTTTGCGAAGCTCTGATTGCAGGAATGGGGCCAAAACTAGCCATCTAAGCACATACAGGGGAAAGGAAAAATATCTGGTATCCTACATAATTTAAAATGTTTGAAAAGTTGGAACTTTTTTCTTTTATTAATACAGTATTTTTCAAAATCCTTTACATACTTTTTGTTGAGTAATATAGTCAGTATTCCTAAACCTAACTGTTCAAGTTCTTGAGTCAAGTCCCCTAACCTAAATCATAGACTTGCTTTAAAATTATGAGATTATTTTTTAATTGAGGGATTTTGTTTGCCCTTTGAATTTTGAGCCCAGAGGTTATATTTCAAGTCACATTTTCAAGCTTTTCTCTGCAACTTTGACAGCTGGAAACTTACTCTTTTTCAAACAAAAGCTGAGATTCTCTTATGAATTCATGGCTCCAGGAGCTGGGGCTTTAAGAAAACAACCAACTATTGCAAAACTCACAATAAAATTGTGAAAGTTGGCAAGACTGCAAGTGACCTGGGGGAAAAACAATTTTACATAGTCTTTACTTGTACATCCATTGGGAGATATTTACTTAGATTCAGCCATTCAGATCATAGCTTTCATCCAAGGCACTTTATTTTGCTTTTCAAAATGCTTGCACAAGAACAATATCACCTTCACATAAAACTTGTCATTCTACATAGCTCATATTGATTGTTCCAAGGTGCACTGGTCATATCATTTGCAAACAGAAAGCTAGGGTGTTATTGCACTAGAGAATGAAGCATATTGCTTTTGAATCTCTTTGCAAACAAGTGCTCCGATGAAATTAAAATTGCAATGAACGGCATCCAAAAAGGTTTTTATGTTTACTATATTGTAATCAGAACTTTACCAGCGTGCATTCTAAGTAATTTTTTTTTAAATGCACTTGGCATTAAAATTATAATGTGGCCTTATTAAGTCACAGAAGTTAAAAAAAATATTATTAAACAAGGTGCAGAAAAACAAGAGTGTGCACTGTCAGTTTGGTGCACAAGTGCAAGGCAGCTTAAACTGAACTGCATGTTTGTTTGAGCTAATTTCTAGTGTTCATCTGTGTGGGAAAGTTACTTGAGTAATCAAAGGCCATACGCTTATTCAATAATGACTACATGTCTGATCCTAGGCACAGCAGATTGTGTTGTATGAGTCCCACCACTGTTAGAAGGCGCTGCATGCCTAATCCACAATGCAGGGTGCCAGAAATATTCCTTTTAAGAGTCAAAAAAGAAGACATAGTTTTTGCTTTTTTACACTCTTCCAGATGAGCCATGGCAACATTATAATATTATGCCCAATTTCACTAAAACTCAGCTTCTGTGGGGGGTTTTGCCCCGCCCTAAATAAATGTATAACCAAAGGATACAGTATATTTATAAATTACAGCACATGCACAGTCAAACTTCCAATTCTCGGCAGGATCTATCAAACTAGTAATTTATCAGATAATGACTGACAAGCCAGCGGTACAGAATGTTATTTCAGGCACAAAGTCATGTTATGCTATACTTTTCTACTGCTGGGAAAGAAGGATTGCTTCATTTTAATTTGTTTCTCAGTTCTGTGCCAAACACAAATGTTAAACTTTGCATTCAATATGTCCTTTCATAATGTGAATTATTCGGCTTTTTCTGCATTTGAAGAGATAAAAGTTGAGAGCCACCTCAAACTTGAAGGGCAGGACTGAAATGCAAGCTCACAGCCTTGCAAAGGCCGTACAGAACAGTGCCTCCCTCATGACAGAGGGCAGATTGGAAAAAGCCACCTCAGGACCAGCAATAAGGGTCTATGGCTCTTATTCTAAAAAGCCCCAGAAGCCATGCACACTCACTCCTAAACCTGTGGGGTGAGATTAGCAAGGTGTGAAATAGGCATGTTTAACATGGGGCAGCAATGAGGGAATGGTATATAGCCCTTAATGGGAAAATTATGGAACAAAGAAGAAATCCTTAATGTCATTTAAAATATTATAATTTATATGTTGTATCCCTTTTTATCCCATCCTTTGCCTCAAATACAACTTTTAGCAGCTCCTTGCCTCAGATATCAAGTATTACTGTCCCATGAATAGAGCTTGCTCACCTCCTCACTGGTGGAAGATAGAGGAGGAGTAAACAACCGCATAACAAAGACATGGCTACACAATTCACTTGTTCCCCTAAGGGGAAGATGATGAAGATGATGCTTTGGGTCACAGTTAAAAACGCATAGTGAAACCCAATGTGCAAGACAGGACTTTGGTTGTTTTTTTTAAACCATGTCTTTGAACAACTGTGTTATAATCTGGTCTGCCAACAATTTTACAGTGCATTTTACAGTGCATACAGGCCCAGAGCAGAGACACATTAAAGAACATCCAGTGTGAAATATGACTCAGTTTTAGCAAATGCTTTGTCTTTTCAATAACCATAAAATAAAGGAAGGAAATACTGCAGAAATGAGAACAAGAAAAGATATTTATAAGAGTTGTTTCCGGGTTCAAAAGTTTTAATATCCTACACCAACATGAGTCATCGAGCAGGCAGAGATTATATTCACACAATGTCCTTATCATGGGCTATTAAAGCCAACAGAGGACACAGTTTTGATACCTTGCTCCTTCTGAACGGCTGGACATTGTCTCCCCTCTAGTTGGAATAACTCAAGTATAGCAAACTTGCAAATAAGCCAGTTTTAGTGTTTAAAAAAAGTCACAAAAGACCAGCATACCTAGTACAACTTGACTGTATACCTCCACGCAAAAGTTATCTAGTCTAGAATTCCCTGTTTTAACACAAGCCAGTGTTAAATATATTGGACAAAGTGACAATACTTTTCATGATTTTTTTATGTGGTGACTCAGAGAAAGAATAAATCAAAAAACATTACAAGAAGTTGTTATGCAGGATGTAGGACTTGTCTCCTAGTGTGACCCACTTCCTTTTCCTCCTAGTCAAAAGCTAAACAACGTAAATCAAAACAAGCTGTTATTTTAAATGCAACTGAACCTTGCCAGGCATCCAGGGTTCCTGATGTCTCTTCCCACTCTTTCCCCACTCCCATGTCTTCCCACTCCGGCTCTTCAACAATTTTTTGCACAAAAATCCTGTAGTTCCCAGATTTCATTCAATCTCATTTTTCTGAACATTTACTTTAAGCAATTAAAAACAGTAAGTGTGCATTGAAGGCTCAGGCAGCTTCCTAATGAAGGGTGCACCCAGAAGTGGTTTGCCAATTTATTAATACAGATCCAGATTTGCATAATTGTACACACAAATTTTAACCATGTTGCAAGCAATTGCACGAACTAACTGACATCTATCAGCCAACCTGCATGCACAAACACCACTATTGCATGTACAGCTAGTGCACAGTGTTAGGAAAATCTGAGGTCATTGGTTGGTGTCAGACATTCTAGTCTGCCCATGAAGGAATGTGCTCAGAAGGTTCACATCTCCCAAGGTAGCAACTATTGTTAAAGGAGACTTGCCTGGGAAAAGGAATCTTAAGGCTTTCACCCTTCATTTTTAAGCAATCACATTCCCAGATGCCAGAGCTTCTCCTATAAGCATATATATTTCAGCCATTTAAAGGCTTGGTCAGAAAGTAATCTTCTTTACAATGTTTTAAAAAATTCTATCAGGAACAGCAACTGTAAGGTTCTGAAAAAGGACTCTTACATGCAATAGTTTTAAAGACCATCTGCTGATGAGATCAAGTCCAGATGGTCATATTTGGAGAAAGTGTGCACATCATGCCAAATTCTGGTGCTCCAGCTAGCTTCCACTGATCTCTCCATCAGAGCAGATGTCCTTAACTGTGATGAGAGAGGAGTGAGCTCAGAGTTTGACTGAGAAGGGGAGAATGTTTGTTAGATGCACAAGTGGAGCTAATAGGATAAAAGGTATCCATAAAGCGCTCTCCCCTTTTACAAGTGCCTTCAAAAGAGAAAAACAGGGGTGTCGTTTGCCTTAGGAAGTCCCTCAACTCAAAAGTTCTAATTACTCACTCTGCTTCACATTCTGAGCATACTTCAAGAGAGATAGTCGCCTCTAAGAGGCAGATGGAGTTCTTTGGAACGGAAGGCCACAGCTGAGCCATAGATCACAGTAGGACAAGTCAAGTTTATACAAGTTTCTTGGGAGGCATCCAAAGAGGCTCAGTTTTATTCCACCTTTTTGTTAATTAATGGGTAGGCAAAAAGAATTAATTTTGAGGTCCCCGATGGGAGGAAAATAGGGAGATCAGCATCATCCACCTGGGCATTTCTTCCACTGGAGAAAACATAAGGATCCGTGATCTAGGTACCACATTCGCCTGAAGATACCTCTCTAAATTTTCACTTGGGGTGATGGAGGAGTAGATGGGACTGACAGGGGCAAGAGGACATAAACCTCTTCTAAAGGTCTACCTCAGAGGAGAGGGCTGTGAGAAGGACCAGGGTTTCAGACATCCTTTCACAGGACAGAGAAGAATATAAGAAGAAGGGCCAGTGGTTTCTTAGGAATCTGATTAAACTGGGCAGAGTAGAGGAGTAGTCACAGATGTGGTAGAACCAGGAGGATACATAGGCCCTGAGAAACTGGCAATGGCGCCTGGATTTAAAGATCTCTCTTAATAAGGAAGAGGGGAGGGCTGGAGATCTCCAAGCTTCATGTGCGTCTGAGAATCCTCCCTGGGTGACAGCCCTTGCAGAGGGTAGTGAAGGAGGTGGGAAACAAGGGTAGTTGCCCAGTTGTCACCCACCTTACCTTCTTACCTGGGACTTAGCCTTTGTTTGCATTTAGTTTTGTGTTTGTCTGACAGAACTAAGTCTTAATTTCCATCCCCTCCCCACTAAAATAAACAGGTTTTTTTTTCCTCATCCTTTTCTTACAAACAAGAAACCCTCTTTTTACACCCAATTATCTCTTGAGGTGACTACTTTTCAAAGATGTTCAGTTTTTCCATCCTACCTTGGAACCAAGCTCCTCTGCTCATCTTAATTCAATAATGATATGGTATAATGCAGGGATCGGCAACCTTTGGCACGCGGCCCATCAGGGAAATCAGCTGACGGGCCGGGCCGGTTTATTTACCTGCAGCGTCCGCAGGTTCATCCAATGTTCGCTGTTCCAGGCCAATGAGGGCTGCGGGAAGTGGCAGCCAGCACATCCCTTGGCCCGCGCTGCTTCCCACAGCCCCCATTAGCCTGGAGCGGCGAGCCGTGGCCAGTGGGAGCTGCGATCAGCCAAACCTGTGGACGCTGGAGGTAAACAAACTGTCCTGGCAGCAGATTTCACTGACGGGCCGTGTGTCAAAGGTTGCCGATCCCTGGTATAATGCATGTCTTGGAAATGTGTTTATAGATGCTCATAGTGGTGTAATGGTGTCAGGTTCTGAGGTAATACGATGATCCTGGACCAGGAGAGGAGGAAAATGCTCTTGCTTTGCATAGCCAAGTTTAACATTAAGAGCTGATCAAATCAAAGGTAAATTGCAAAGCAAATAAACTTTTGCTTTTGCCATGTATAGCTTCTTAATGATGTATACTGACAGCCTAAACACTTTTTATATTTAAAAGTTTCTTTTCTTATTATTTTCTTCATCAGATTGATTAGCTCCTGACACACCACTTTTCCTTGGAGGACTCTGTCAACCTTTGGTGGACAAGCAGCAGGACGTCACAAGGGACCATCACCTGATCTGTGGGTCTTACTCAACATACCCTTTTCTGCACTTGGGGTCTGGAAGATCTGCAGCTCACATTTCGTTGTCCTGTCATATCATGTTCAGAGTCTTCCAAAGAGTGCCGAAGTAACATAGTACTATAAGAAGAATGGGATGTGGGGGTAGCAGAGGAGATACAAGAAGTAAAATCGGGGCCTCAATACTTTCCAGCGTGTGGGGGGGAGGGGGTTAAGGCAGAAAACCTGCTTCAAAAAACCCCATCTGTATCTATCATGAAGGAGCAGTAAAAAGCCTTTTTCTATTTTTTTTTTTTTTTTTTTTTGGTTTGGCTTAGCTGTTCACTTTTAACTGCTTTACATTCCTCTCTCCCCCTCTCCATTAGAAAGGAAAAAAGCACATAACCTATTCAGAGCTCTCGGGACCACCAAATTTTTATCTCTTGTCAGTGTCCTCCTCTGCAGGAGAGGGATCAAAAGAGGCAAGAGAAGTACTTTAACTTGCCCTGTGAAGGAATGTAGTTAGTGCTAGGTCACAGTTCTCTCCCTGCCATGTCAGAAATAACTTTACATTCTTACATAACGGTAAGCATCCTGTCTGCTTAAGGCTGTTTTTTTTGGAGGGGGTGGGGGGTTGCAGCAAGTTTGTTTGGGGTTTATGTGCAGACAGAACATACACTAAAAGCACGTGGTAGGCAAACACGGCATCCTCCTGAATAAAGAGATTACTTTTGTGTAGCTGCTGTCATCTAAACAGAAATAACTTGTTGCCATAAATAGATTTTAAAAAGACATAAATTATAAATTCGTTTTAACCATCTTCCCATAATTATTCTGAATATAGACAATGCCTGTGTAGACCATTTAATCTTGATATTTTAATCCTATTTAGACAACCTAACCTGAAGTTTCAGAGCCAATCCTAGGCTAGTATCTGAGTTCAATCTTTGATGGAAGAGATCCAAAGAAGCTGTGGGTCATCGTGAGCATGGGCACTGATGTTAGGGAATACAACATGTTAGGGGAGTGGTACCAGAAACAGAATCTGTCCACCCCCACCCCACCCGTTACTGTACAGCCAAGGCTTCCTCAGCAGTGGAGCTTTGGCTGAAAGTGGAGCAGGAGGTGGAGTGGAGCTGCAGCTGGGGTTGGAGCTGGTCTGGGGATGGAGAGGGAATGAAGGCAGATCCTGGCTGGGGGCAGAGTGGGGCTGCAGCTTGGGACAGAGAGGCAATGAGGGTGAAGCTGAGCCTGGAGGATGAGCAAGGCTGGGAAAGGAGTGAGGTTGAAAGTGTGGTGCTCCCTCCCCGTCCCCCATTGGGACTGGCCCAGGTCCTGCCGCATGCCCCCATGAACATTCCACCGTACCCCCCCAGGGGTCAGGCTCAGTTTGGGGACCACTGTGTTAGGGCCTACACTAGCCCTGCCCTTGTAATGACACATTTCTTGCAATGGTTAATATTGGCACAGCTCCACTAGTGGAAGGAATAGTGGGATTGCTGTAGACAAGGCTCTAGGTGGGCTCTGGTGTTTTAAAAACTGTCATCTAACCCTACTTAAACAGGGCCTATAAGACATGACTTCCTGTTACCAACTCCTTCCCTACACTAGCGCTGCCACTTTTGCTATCACAGTGGGCTTGTCTTCATTACAACAGTTAGCTCAAATCAGTACACTCAAATTACTCCACTTGAGCTAGGCTTAATGACCATACTGCAACCACACAACTACACAGAATGATGGGATTAGCCATTGAGCTGTGGTAACTCCAGCTGCTGCATCTCCACTGCATTACTAGTTCCAGTGTCAGCAGCACTCGAGTTTCAACACACACACACCCTGATGGGCCAGCTAGCTTGAGGTTAAAACACCACCTAGAGACTTTTGAATGTGGACGTAAGGGGTGGCAGCATTCCGAGTTACACCTCAAGCCAACACTGCAGTGAAGACCAGCCTGCAGGAGGAACTGGGCAGGGATTAGCAATAATAGGACAGTTTTCCAGACAAAGCCCCGTACAGACAAGCCCTTGGAGCAAAAGGATCTTGTTGTAGCAGCCTGGGAAGTCTCAGACATTTTCTTCCTTCCTTCCTGACCTGATCCTTGCTCCTGGACGACAAGTTCATTGTTGGAGACAACTGCAGAAGGACCCAGATCCTGCCTCAGAAAAAGACGCAAAACACCCCCTCAAACTCCTGTAAGCACTACTTCACTGACTGCCAGTGTGGGAAGCCTGAATGCAACTGCTTCTAGCTCTGGAGACAACCAATTGGCCAGAGGAATCTCTAGCCTCAAGTCCTTCAGTCCCTCGGGGGAAAAAAATAAAAAATAAATTTTCCTGCCAAAACTGCTGCTGTGCTGAACCGAGAGGGTAGGGGAAAAAACAGCAAAAACAAAAACAAAAAAAACCCACACCCTGCCTGGAACACAGAGGCCTGAGGGAGGACCTCTGCCTTCCAGCATAGAGGCTGAAGACTGGGCTCTGAGTAGGAGTGAAGTTCTCCAGTTGCACCACCAAGGGGAGCTAGCAAGCCACAAAGATATAAAAAGTCATAAGGGGGCTCTGGTGAACCACCTCTGAGCCTGGGACAAAGGCAGGAAACCCATCAGTATTGGATTTACAGTGGAGGAGGTACCCATGCAGAATTAAGACTCTGCATCCTGTTATCAATCTGCTGAGCCTCCTTCCTCCGCTTGATTTGTGTCACTGTTCTAACTAAATTATCCTTTACGAGAAGATTGTTTGGAACTAAGCCCATAAACTGATGATCCATGAAAAACCATTAGTAACCTTTCAGTTTCATAAATTATTTAAGCAACAGAGAACCAGCCTAACAATCAGAGCTGGAAGGGGTCCATCTCACATGAAAAAATAATGTTATAGTTCTGCAATAATTAAGAAAAGTCCTTTGTTCTTCAGAGCTTGTTCATATTTGACTATGCAATATAGAATACTTTCCCCAGCAGTTCGATATCTATTGCAATCTCCTCTTCTACGTTCGTACCAGCTCTATCCAAACAACCTAAAGAGGCAGGATGTTTAGATTCTTAAAAAAAAAAAAAAAAAAAACACCTCTCTGGGAAGCATGAAAAAGTGACCTCTGTAACCTGCAATCTTTGTTTCTCAAACAAGATTTTAAGCATTCTGTTCGCTTTGCTAAGGTTTCATACACCAAAACAGTGTGACATATAATCACATCCATGCTGAACAGTTGTATTTCCGTGCTGCTGGGATACATCAGAAGTCCCTCAGGAAAGTGCTACTGGAAAACAGGAATGTTTCTGACAGCAGCAAATGTTAAGATGTGCTAATATGCACAGTTCAATCTTTACACTCATTTATTACCACAACATTTCCGTTGATACCATGGATCCAATCATCCTCCTCCTTCTCTTGAAGAGAATGCAGAATTCTCAATGACTTCAACAGCAGCAAGATTAGACCTCTTTTCAATGCTGTGAATTAACCCTGAGTCTCTTTTTTTTTTATTCTACCACTTCTAACAAAAAAGAAAATCATGACCACTACCACAAAATGACCCATCTCCAAATGAAGAAGATAAAGAAATTCAATTAACGCCACCAGTTCATCCTTTGTTGCACTTACAGACCACAGTACAAATGGTATATCCCAAGTACCCTGTAGTGCTGAATTTTTAATCTTAACTTTGAATTTCATTTTGGGGTTAAGCAAGTTCTTTAACTCATTGTGACTATTTGTCAGATTTACTTCTAAAATAATGTGAACAAAGTGGTCAGATTCATTAATGAACTCATTCATAGCACGAAAAAGCATCTTATAAAACTTCATTGTATATTACTGCCAAAAGACCCTTGTAAAGCTGAACATTTATGGCAATTTCCAAGTATTTTTCAAAAAGGGCATGGGGAAGTGTTGGTAAAAGGAATGCGTATTATTGGGTTAAAGATCGAGACTGGACGTCAAGATGAGATCTATATTCTATTCACAGCTCTGCCACTCTGGTGTGCAAGTCAAACTCTAAGGATAGGTCTACACAGGGATAAAAAAAACCCACAGCTGGCATGGATCAGTTGACTCAGGCTCGCAGGGATCAGGCTCTGGGGCTGAAAAATCCCTGTGTAGACATTCAGGCTTGGGCTCTGAGGCCCTATGAAGATGGAGGTCCCAGAGCTCAGACTCCAGCCTGAGTCCAAACATCTACACAGCAATGTTTGGCAGCACAGCCTGAGTCCCACAAGCCTGAGTCAGCTGACATGGGCCAGCGGTGGCAGTGCCATGGGTCTTTTCCCCCCTGTATAGATATACCCTGAGGGCTAAATTTTCAAAGATTCAAAGAGCAGTGCCCTTCTGCCTCAAACTCATCCCTTCAATGCCTCAGTTTTGCAACATTTGTAAAGTAGGGTTTTTCTACTTATCTACCTCATAGGGGTTCTATAAGGCTCAGTTCTATAACTAGTTGAAAAATGGTGGGTTTTCCCCTGAAAATTTTTATTTCCAGCAGAAATTTGAATGCGGAAATATTTTGTTTTGTCAATACTGTCACTTTGTCTCCTAGGAGTTGCAGTTCAGTCTCATGTTCCCTGATTGGACTACATCTCCCATGATGCACCATGGTCTCCCTTCTTTGGAAGGGAAAGCTGTTTGTTATGGGAGTCCCTACCCATGAGGCATTATGGAAGATGCCCCATCGAGCAGAAGGGGAACATGAGGCAACTGATCTCATAATGAGGCACTGTAGCAGCATTTCCAAATCATAATATTTTGGTTTTCAGCTGAAATATTTTGACCAAAAAGCAAAAATAATAATAAAAATCAATGTTTTCAAAGAACACAGACTTTTCATGAAAAAGTATGTTTAGTCAAAAACTCAATTTTCTGTTGAAAAACAGTTTTGATGACAAATATCTGACCAGCCTGACAGAGTTAAGTAACATTTGTAAAGCATTTTTAAATTCTCAGGTGGAAAGCACTATAGAAGTTCAAAGTATAATTATTATAAACAATTTATTTTTTATAGTAGAGGAGAAAAAATATTTCTTTTTTAAATAACAATAGCGATGTACTGAAGTAACATTTTATAATAGCTTTTCAAGTAATAGAAAATCTGCCGCTTTAAAACAGCTCCTTTTACGCCACTATCTTGCAGACCATCTGGGCAGACTGTTGCACCCATATTTCATTTGTGAGATTGTGACCTTATTTAATCTCTTCACATACCCAGATAAATGATGGACACTTTTCAAAGCAGACTTTTCTGTACCTCATGACAAACAATTTTACACTGCAACATTAGGAATACTTTGAGGTTGTTAACGGATGAAAAATGAAGCGTAATCTATTCTATTATTGTATACTGTAACCTGGTATATGGAAAATTCACATTTTAAATGTATGCAGGAATGTAGCAAAGTTTCTCTGTCTAATGAGATTTTAATTTATTGCTAGTTATCTCCAAACATCTTGTGATCCCCTGTACATTAACTGAGGATGGACAGCATTAAAAAAACCAATGGAGCGCAGGGGCGGCGGAGCGGAGATCTGCATCATCAGTTGAGACACTGAATATTTGAGTAAGGGAACTGTGCTAATGATATCTTTTATCTGAATTTAGTAAATAAGTTATATGAATGGTGTAGGTCTTTACCCAACAGTTTAGAATGTCACCTCTACTAGATTTATGCTTCTCTTTCAATGCATCTCAAAATGATCTACTTCTTTTGAACACAAAGGAAAGGAAACTGCATAAATAATTAAATGTTTAGAGTCCCCTGACCAGCTGAACAAACAGAGAGCAAATCCAGAATAATATTAATCAAGTGAAACAATATTACTTTATGGAAGTTTTTTTTATAAGCAGGAATTATTGGTGAGCAAATACTCGTGAATCCTCTGCATTTTGCCAGAACTCTTTCTACTGCATATAAAGTTTTATTAGAACAGGTTGACAGGAGAGATTATCAATGGCAGAAGTCAGTAAGGACAGGCACAAATGTTCATTTTCACCTCTTTTAGAGCTTTTCAACAAGAGAAATGGTAAATTCTCAAGGGAATCTGTCCTTGCAGCAGGAAAGGGGAGACAACAGCTGTCCTGATCTGTTGCTGACTTGTCCCCCTTTCACACTTCTGTTGCTTAAATCCAGAGCAGCCTAGCTGTCCAAGGACTCACTGTCCCACTTAAACCCAAGATCCTGATGGGTTTATGCAACTCCAAGGCCTATGGACCTGTGCAGGTCCTATAATGAATGAGAAAACCCCAAGTCTCACCACAAAAGCTCAGATTTCCCAGTTAATCCATCCCCCGGTCACAAAACAGTCTGATGCTTAAATTTGCAGGAAAGGCATTTGCAGGATTTGCACCTCACCTCTCCCAAAGACTGCACCGTTGGGAGACTGAACTGCCACTTCCCAATAATTCTAACCCCATCAAGTGGAATCTAAACCTGCTGTCCAAGCACCATGACCAAAGTTGTGACCCAGTAGAAAACAAGCCATAAATTAATATGACTGCAATATGAATGCTCCTATTGTGTAGTTTGTGCTCACACAACGCCACCTGTGCAATTGCTTCAAATCTGAAATGGTACCCACACAAATCATTGTACCTTACAATTGCCCAAAAGTATCTCACCCCAACATGAACTGACAACAGGAAACCTGACCTCACCTTGCAGGGGTTGAGTATGAAGAGGCCTGCTTCCATCAAGCACTGCCTTTTAACAGCCATATACTGCCAGTCATCGTGCAATCCAGTACCTTTTAGAAGTGCTAGGGTTAGTCAATAATGGCTTCCCAACAAGGGAGAGCAGCAATTGATTGGCACATGCCACAGGGCTACACAAAGATTTGTGGTCACCTTCTGTGTCCTGCCCCACATAACAAATTTTCCTGAGGTGACATTTAGAAACTTACTGAATTAAGCTAAAATTAATATAAACCAGTTGTATACAGACTTAAGTGTGTCTTCCTTGCAGGGGTTTGTCTGGCTAGGCTGAAAGAATGACAGGAGACATTAGATATGGGTTTAATCAGGCCGCAACTTTATTAGATAGACATCTGAGACTACCCCGGCAGATAAAAAATGTACAATGCAGGTGCAAAATTTGTGTCCTTCCAGCAATTCCCTTGCCGGGACCTCACCAATTCCAGCCAATTGTCGGGAGGGGGGGGAAGAGGCTTCCACAGCTCTCCCCCTATTTATCCAGGTACCTCCAACAATTCCCTTGCCGGGACCTTACCAATTCCATCCAATTCCAGGGGGGTGAGGGGCTTCCACCAGTTTCCTCCCCCCGTTTTCATCCAGGTCCCTCCAGTAAATCCCTTGCCGGGACCTTTCCAACCACCACCTTCGCAGGAGGGGTTAAGGTGGACTATGATGATGGGGGGGTTGACTCCCTGCTGTACCAATCATAGGAGTTCCCAACTGCCTCCTGACTTGCTTAATTACCAATCACCTCTCCTTAATTCCTTTTCCAGGCCATTTTTCCATTCTTTTGTGCCTTCATTGATGGAGTACCTGCACTGAACATCCGCTATACAGTTAAATAAATAGTTGCGACATATGGCCTACCGCCCATCATGCTGTGCATGAACAGAGCCTACCTGAACCTGCTGTGAGGAAGGCAAAAAACCCCCACTGCACCAGGCCAATATGGTGGTAAGGGAAAAATTCCTTCCCAGCCCTCCTTAGCGGGGCGGCTAGCATAATGCCCACAGCAGATATAGCTAAACACCCGGCATATTTGTGACCTAATTAGGGAGGGAGGGTGGGTGCTGCCCAGCTTGCTCCAAGTGAATGAGGGTGGGGCCTAGCCCCATGATGATCTTTTAAAAACTCCTCATTCCTATGTGGTGAATTATCCACCCCGCTGACTGCTTTTTCAGCAGCTTTACGTCTCCCCTCCTCCCTGCAAGCCAGAAAGCAGTGATCCACCATGCTGACTGCTCTTCTAGCAGTCTTACATCTCCCCTCCTCCCACCAAGCCAGAAAGCACTGCCCTCTTCTCCCAGCCAGCCAGACAACCCCCGCCCACCCGCCTGCTTAAAGTGCAGGGTGGTGATTGTCACTGGGTAAAAGAAAACTAGCCATGATCATTGAAAGAGGAGTCAGAAATGATAGCGCACATGCAATCGATAGTGAAGAATACAACATGGTTAATGAGTTTGCATATTTAGGAAGCATAGTTACTGCCGATGGCCAACTCCAAAAGGAACTGGAAATAAGAACTGGGAAGGCAAATGGAGCCTTTTCAAGACTGACAAATATCTGGAAAAATAAGGAGATTCACACAGGAACCAAGATAAAGTTATCCAATGCCTTTGTGATACCCACGTTGTTATATGCTTCTGAAACTTGACAAACACTAGAAACCTACAATAGCAAACTTCTTAGCTTCATAGCAAATAGAGCATTCCATCAGAGATGCTTGTGAAGAATACTTGGTGTCCACTGGTAGACTGTTCAGCAGACTCTAGAGACAATGATTTGAGAAAGAAGGCTAAAAGTGGTTTGGACATGTTGCATGGATATCAAAAAATAGTATTCCTAGACAAGCCCTTGATTGGATACCACCTGGTGGAAGATGGAAAAGAAGAGGGCAACAGATGACATACAAAAAAAAAATTTGAGAAAGATGCCACTGCCATGGAAATAGACTGTAACTGAGCAAGAAATGCTGCACTAGACAGATGGAGGTGGAAAGACTGGATTCCAGACATTAGTTAAACCAATATACCTGCCAGCTCTAAGAAAGGTAAAGGATACCATACCGTGACATTTCATTTTGACATCACAAGTGGGTGGCATTTGGTAGAGTACCACCAAGTCTTCCCTTTGCCCCCTCGCCCAATCAAGAAAGGGCCCAATCCAAAGAGCCTAGCAGAGTATCTGAGTTCCAGCAAGGGGGAATCAAGCCTAAGAATTCCCAAAGAGCCCAGGGGTGCAGCTGAACCCCAAATGAAAGGGAACCAAGCCAAAGGAGTCAAACAGAGTCCACACTGCATCTGAATGCCAATACGAGGCAAGCAAGTCCAAAGAGCCCAGCAGAGCATGCATGATCACATTCTGAACAATCTACTTTGTCTCATTTTCCTGTCAAGTGGATGGCGCTTGAAAGAGAACCACTGCTTCCCCCCTGCCCATCCAGTGGCAGGTTTGAATGCCTCTTAAATATCATGTACAATTCAGAAGTTTGACAACAGTGCCATTTTGGAGGGTTTTTCCCATATAAAAATACATATTCTGAGTTGTAACAAAAAGATGCACCATCATCGTTCTCTCCCTCCACCCCCAAGGAGCAACTTATTCCTCATAGGGATACACGTTCAGACATACAACCAGACACAAATACTAATTCAGTACAGTCAGACAATTGCCTTGCTAATGGCCAAAGGGAGTGAAATTAACTCCTAATCCTTGATCAGACAGTTGAGGAGGGTTGGATTTAAGATTTCAGCTATAATGCTCTGAATAAAACCTAGTTATAAAATTTCATAGACATATACTGAGACAACAAGCCACACCTAACAAATCCAGATTGACTTTTTGCCATTCAAATGAAATTTGAATCCTAGAAGTTAGTGAAGCAGGTTAAAAGAACACTGTCAACCTGAATATTTCTCAAATGATTAATTTAAAAAACAAACAATTATTACAAGGGTTTTTATGTCACCTTGTTATTGTTTACAGCACAAAAGAAACTGATTGATTTGAGTATATGGGGGAAACAAACTCACTAGTCAGAACGCAATGCCAAATGTACAAAGTAAACAAACTAAAAAACAATTTTTTTCACTAACATATTTTCAATCTGAGATATAACTTGTAATTATATATTCTGAACAAAATTCTCAGAGAGAAATGTGATTTGTACGTTGTCAGTGTCTCTACCAAAAAGAAAAAATGCAAATAATGTAAAGGGGGGGAAAAATCTACCAAATGTAAATGCCTCCAATATCATTGCCATGAGATAGAAAGGGGCTGGTTCTATGTAGAGCAGGAGAATTTATCACAACTAATCTGCTACAAAGCGAGAGAAGAGATGGCTTAAACTGCAACATTGTTCTCTCCCCCATTCCAGAAACCAAAGATAAACTACGGTGTTTCTGATGAGCAAGGTTACCACCTTCACAGAGAAAATGAAATCCCACTATGGAAATGATCCTAGACTAGATGCCTTGACCATAAGCAATAAAGGGAATGGAAAACAGGGCCTACGCTCTGAGTTAATACAGAGCATTCTCTCAGGTGCAGGGACTAACTGATTGCCATATGTGGGGCTGGGAAAGAATTTTCCCCCAGGTCAGATTGGCAGTGACAAGGAAAGGGGGGGCGGAGGATTCGCTTTCTCTGCAGTGCGTGGGTGCGGGTCACTTGCCAGGATTATCTGGGTATATTTCACTTAATCATTTCCCTGCCATTGCAGGGGCCTTGGTATTGGTGCACCTCGAGCCCTCCTAATCTCTTCTCTTCCTGTGGCACATAACAGTCTAGTCTCTGGTGGCCTGTAATACTTCAGTCTAATTTTGGTTGTTGGTTTAGTGTATAGGTGCTGCTGGTGGCCTGTGATATACAGGATGTCAGACTCCATGATCTGGTGGTCCCTTCTGGCCTTGATCTCTTTGGCTATGACTCTAAAACCAATCTTTTACAGCCATGACAAAGAACATGGCACAATGACAGCCATATGTGGAGTTACCACATAAAAGAAACAACCCATTATCTTGAAGAGACTGACCTTATCGCTTACACTAACCCATAATCAGCTTAAGCGTAGAGGTCACACACTTCGTTTATGGGAAAGACATACGCTGATTACACTGTTATGAACAGTCCCTGCTGGCCTATTATTAGACATGCATGAATGGCATCCTCAAGGGTACCCTCTCCAAAACCAGGTGGAGTGCCACCGTGGTTGTTGCAGCTAGTTTAGTGGGGAGAAATAAAAAAAAACAGAAGCCTGTAGAATAACAGGGTGGACTTTGACATGATCTTGTTTCTGGAAAAGGGATATTACTGGCAAAAATAGAAAAGAAAAGGAAGGGGAGAAAAAAAAAACAAGAGAAATTAACTTGCTGTGCAATAAACTGAAACATTTCTCCCTATGCATTTCTCTTATTTTACATAAAGTGTGATTGAAAACAACTGTCAATATGTCCTATATAGTTCTATTACAACAACCCCAATATACATTGTACTTGCATAGGTTGTTCACCTAATAATAACTCTTCTCTTAACCCTCAGTTTTCTAAACTGGAAAACACAAAGCAAACAAGCAAATCAAATGTCACTTTGAAGACACTTTTTCCAGTCTCCACTTTTATGTAACAATTGATCACACACTTTGAATCTGCACTAGAAGACTGAACTATTAAGCCTAATTATCTTCCTTATTATCATACCGTAGCACTGATCAATAACAATGCTCTACAGCCAAAATGCTTCTGAAATAAATGTAGTCAAACTTTACTAATTCTGGGTCACTGAGAACGAAAATGATGCTTAAAATTGTTGATTGGCTCTAGTTTTCAAGATATGCTATTGGGTCAGTATATACGACTCTTGACTTGGGAATGGCGGAGGATAAGTGAGTTATAAAGGGAAGGGATCTCAATTTAAACCAGAAATGACTAAAATACATCTTTGACTGGATCTATGAATAAATCTATGACTGGGTTTGGACAGTACTTGCTTTTTAGGCAAAACAATGAATGATGCAATCTGAAGCTGGTATTGCGTCATACATAATATGAATTGCATCATGTTATTCCTAGAAGTCATGGATGATGCAATCATAACGAAGCTTACATCACTCTTCTGAACAAATTGCCCTATATCAGCTCTAGAAATCATACAGTGTCGTGCTCTCTTATTTGTCAGTGTTTGATTTTGCAAAGGGACACATTTCTGTTTAGCCAAAGTGAACAGAGATGCCTCGTACTAGTGTGAACAGTGCAGATAACTTCTGCTTTGTTTGTGGTGAAGTGACTTTTGTATCACAAAAGCGCAGTCTAATCACTATGGTTAAGAAAACCTATCACCTTTATTTTGGCTGCAAAATTGGAGATCAGGACAAGAGGTGGGCCCCACACATATGCTGCAACACTTGTGCAACAAATCTTCGCCAGTGCTTGAACAGGAAAAGGAAATCTATGCCTTTTGCAGTGCCAATGATTTGGAGAGAGCCAACAGATCATACCAGCAATTGTTACTTCTGCATGGTGCCTCCAGTTGGGAAAGGTGTGTCAAAGAAGAAAAAGTGGACTGTGCATTATCCAAACATTCCATCAGCTATACGCCCAGTACTCCCCGGAGAAGGACTGCCGGTTCCTGATGCACCAGAATCATTCTCACTTGAATCAGACAAGGAAGAGGAAGAGGATGAAACTTCTGGTCCTGAACCATCAATGTCACAGGACCCACATTTTCTCCCATCCTCCTCCTCTGAACCACACCTCATAACACAAGGTGAACTGAATGACCTTGTCAAGGATTTGGAACTACCCAAGAGTAAAGCAGAGCTGTTGGGCTCCAGACTACAGCAGTAGAATCTCCTGGCAGGTGATGTTAGGGTTTCCATGTTCCATGACCGTCAATAGGAACCTGTCCCATTCTTCTTCATGGAAGATGATCTTCTAGCCTGCAACAACATCAATGATGTGATGGCAGCCCTCAACATCGTTCACGATCCAGATGAGTGGAGACTGTTCATTGATTCGTCGAAGACGGGTCTTAAAGCTGTTTTACTGCATAATGGCAATGTTTTGCCATCAATTCCAGTTGGTCATGCAGTCCATATGAAAGAAACCTATGACAACATGAAAAAACTTTTGTGGTGCATGAACTATGACCAACATCAGTGGCAGCTTTGTGGCGATTTGAAGGTTGTTGCTCTCTTGCTTGGTCTGCAGACTAGATACACAAAGTACTGCTGTTTTCTCTCCGAATAGGATAGTCGTGCAAGAGATTCCCACTACATCAAGAAAGATTGGCCACTCCGACAGCCATTGGAGCCTGGGAGGAAAAGTGTTCAGCATTCACCACTTGTTGAATCAAGGAAGATTTTGTTACCACCCTTACACATCAAGTTGGGTCTGATGAAGAACTTTGTCAAGGCCATTGACAAAACACAAGCAGCTTTCAAGTACCTCCATGGAAAATTTCCAAGGTTAAGTGAAGCTAAGATAAAGGAAGGTGTCTCTGTTGGTCCTCAGATTTGTGAACTTCTTCGAATGATGCATTTGACCATGCACTGAGTGGCAAGGAAAAGACGGCATGGAAAGCCTTCCAGTTAGTGGCAATATATTTTCTCGGAAACAACAAAGCAGACAATTACAGGTTGTTGGTGGAAAACCTCCTCAAGGCATACAAAAGCCTTGGTTGCAACATATCACTAAAGATACATTTTTTGCACTCTCATCTAGATTTTTTTCCAACGAACTGCGGAGCAGTGAGGACGAGCACGGCGAGCAATTTCACCTGGACACTGCAACAATGGAGAAACACTATCGGGTCAAATGGAGCCCATCAATGCTTGCAGACTATTGCTGGACAGTGACAAGAGATGCTCCATTTAATGAATACAAGAGACAAGCCAAGAAGCGCCGAGTAGACACTGATTAGGACTAAACTATGTACATAATAGTTTTTTGCCTTTTGTTTCATATTAAATTTTATTTATATAACCCTTTTGCTGATTTTTAAAGTGTTACACAAACAGGACAGATGAAATATCATGTAAAGCAACCATAAACACATGTAAAGACCTAGGTTTACAATTTATGATTAAAACTCTACTATCTACACAATATACATAGACATAAAATGTAAAAACTTAAATATCTTAGAAACGGTAGCCAATCAGTTGTTTTAATTGTCATATTTGAATTCAGCACATCAAAATACATAATAAATAGCACATTTTATCTCTGAAGCAGACGACTTCTCAAAAATTGTAGACCAGTGTAATTATCCAGAATAAACTGCTGTGATCTCTAGTTCAAGTGTATTTTAACATTTAAATAGCATTCAAGACAAGTATTAGAGACACAGCCCCTTGGGTGCACAGAGAATTTTGCTTTTGCTAATTGAAAACAGGCATGTAGAGTGGAATGTACAAGACTGCCAACAATCTTGCAAGGAGGCAATGCAAGTAGGAGTTATGTACTGTGAATATCATGTAAACCTGTCTTCAAATTAAAGAATTATCTCTATGCAGAAAAAAATTAAGTGCTTAATTATCAACACTCTTAATTTTACACAGTTCCAACTTAAGCCAAAAACCACATCACATCCCACCCTTCTAAGAGGTTGTCAGACATAAAATAAAAAAATAAACAATCTGAAGATTGGTGCTCAGTTAAAACATGTTTAAGTCTGCTTATTTTTCAACTCTTTTGCTATTCTGTTTTCACCTTACATTAATAGCCTTCCTCTGCCACCTTTGCTGCAACACAAAGAGAAGGTAGAAGGGATTTTCCCAGAAACTAAGATCCTGATTAGAGCTGGTGAATAGTTTTCATTCAAAACATTTCACAATTCCCCCCCCACACACACACACACACCATATTGTCTATAAAAACCTTCCATTTCAGTCTAAATTGTCAAGTATTCATTGAAAAAAAAACCCCACAAAATACAAAAAAAAAATCGGATTTCAGTTTTTTGGACAAAAACCCAAAAGTTTTTAAATAAAATGTTTGACAAAAATGAAAACTTTTTCGTGGGAACAAAAACCATTTCCTGACCAGCTCTAGTCCTAACCCTATAAGGTGCTGTACAGCCTCAGGTCCCTTTGAAAGCATGCAGGACCTCCCAGGATCAGTCCATGTGCAAATCAGCGTTACTCAGTTAAACATCCCGTTTCTCTTATGTTGGGAAAACTCTACTCAGGTCTTAAATGCCATCTCATATGTGTTGCAGCCATATTAAGAAACTACTTAACATATGAACTTTAAGCAGATTGAAAAAGCTCCTCTCGCAGTATAATTAATATATGTATATCTATCTTCATGACAGGGACATACTCTGAATATATTTTACACAGCAGTTCTCTGAAAGTAATCCCTAACCAGAAAACCTTTACCAGTCTGCTTTAACAAGTCCTTAGAATTCAACAATCAACATCTCCTACTAATAGGAAAGCTAGAGATGCATTATACAAAGGCAAAATGAAGAAACACTCTGCAAAAAGAGGATTTCAAATGCTTCATTTTAAACAGAAGGAATGCTAAAGTTCTTGGTAATCAAATATTCTAGAACCTAGCAAAATCCCTTGAGGAACAGCCATCAGCTGCAGTATAATGTGCTGCTACACCAGCGAACAAAAGTTCAGTTTGTGATCTCCCTTCCTTATGCCAGCACCAGTATAGGGGGGCAAGGTTAGCCCTTCGAGTTGATGGGAGTACTAAAAACTTTCTCCTGATACCTCCATGGGGCTGATGAAAGAAGTGGCTCTGGAGGGAATCAGAACAGAAAGGAGAAACCTAAGAAGAGTATAGTAAAATCCCTCGGATTCTCGGTGGGAGGAAAGGGAGCCTATTTTATTGAGTAACATTTAAATAGTCTTAAAAATTTTGTTTTTTTCCCCACGTTAAGTGGAGTTTTGACACAAACTAGACAGCAGAGGCTGCAGCACCAGCAGTTCAAAGTTCTCCACACTTCTCTCAACCTGCCTTGGGGTCACCCCCCCCGAGGAGGTGAAATGTTTATTCCTCCTCATCAGTTGTGCTCCCTACTAATTAATGACAACTGTGATGGTGCCTTTGGTGTACATGCACCCCTAGAATAAAATCATGAACCTGTTTCACACAGGACAGGACAGCTGTCCAGTAATTTGGCGATACCATGAAAATGAGACAAAATTAAAAAGTGACCTACAAGCAAAAGGTTTCATGTCCCACTATCTCTACAAATCCCCTATAAAACTGCTTTTAAAAAAAAAAAAAAAAAGAAGAAGAAGAAGAAGGGCTTGACTCCCAATGCTTTATACGACTATGGAGTAATATTAAACAGCCTGCTGAAAACTCGCCAGAAACTAGTCTCTTGACACAGTCTTCCCCTCTCACACCCGTCTGCTACAATTACAACAAAGCCTTTCAGTAAAGGAACCAGGAGAAGCTCAGCAATATTCATATATTTGGAATTAAGATTTTCACAACATTTATAAAATGTACTGTGGTTTCTTGAGATGAATGTTATGTTGAGGCATGTTAAAAATAGTATTTATCATGGACTTGGCAAAATCCATGATAAATAACATTTGCCTCTAAGGGTCAAATTTTCAAAGGGTTCTACCACAAAAGTTGGCTATTTATATATGCAATCCAAGCATTTGCGTGCACAAATATGGATTGCCGCAGGCACAATGTGAACATCCTCTTTTGAAATGATGATATTTTAAGACCTACATTCAGCGCTCAGGAAATATTTTTTCCTCTTAATATGAAAAGCAATTAAAATAGCAATTACTCGCCAAGTTTTGGTTTTTACATCGGTAATGATTTACACCACTCACGGCCCCAGTCCTGCAAAATTGTGCCTGTGCAGAGCCCCACTGACTTCAGTCAATACATACAATGTAATCACTGAACACAAAAAACACAGTTTTACACTTTAAACAAAAAAAGGATTTTTCTTCATCCACCCATAACCCTCTGAAAACAGGCGTTAATAACTTTAAAAGCTATTATAGAGCCATAACTCTATGACTTTCACTATAAAGCTATGGAAACTTATTTTCACAGCTCTAAAGAGAACAGTTCAGCAGCATTGCTTACTATGAACCAAGATTTACAACGCAAAAGGCAAACCTTATGCAATACACCTGTCTGGGGCTGCTCTGAAAAAGGTGCTGCAGCAGCAAAATTATGCATGCTTAATTTGATACATTTTATAAGAAATAATCCACTCTCTCACAATGTTTGAAAAATCCTGAGTGCCAAGCTAATGTTATTTTAATAAAAACAAGAATTAAAGTAGCGTTGTTGTAATATTCCACTTAACAAAAGCCTCATTAGCTACATCGTTCACGGTTTATGACAGTAATGTTCAGACTTATCCTTACCGCAATGATTAGGAACAGTATCCATCTGTCCTGTTGTTATCCAGTTGTCGCTGAATAAAATTAATAAACAAAGGTTGCAAACGTAACAGTATTTGCTATTGCTTTTTCATTTCAAAACTTTGTGTTCCCCTTTTGATTGAGCTGTTTTAGGAGAATCAATTTAAAGCCTCAAATGTGTCTTTAGAAAAGCAATACTGCTATGAACAAAGGTCAAAACTGAAGATTTGAAACTGCTTAGAAGAGGTGTGGCTGCTGAAACTTGACATAGCTGCGTCACAGAAATTTTACTTTGGCAAACACAGCTTCCTGAATTCAAACAAATCTAAGACAGGGCTATCTTTTGTTCCAGCAATAACCAATTATTGCACTGACTTACATTCAAGGTCATTTAGGAAAAAAAGAAAATTACACCATTAGCTTTTTAACTCCAAGTAATATATATTTAAAGATTTTCCACACCGAACAAGTGTTACTCCTGTTTCAGATTATCACAAGTGAACATGAAAGAAAGTATATGTATGGCCAGCTCCAGAACAAGAAAGGTGAGAAGGCAAGAATTCAGATATTCACATTCTTCTTAGCAAACTCTGAGGTTTAAATTTTTCTTGCAATTAAAATTTCTCCCTGAAAACTCATGGTGTTATCCTTATAAAGTAAAATAAATAAATAAACAACAATTTTTTTCTTTGCACTTACAGAAATCACTTAAAACCTTTTACTCTTATATTATCAGAATAATTGCTAAACCAGCTATTTTAAGATCATGTTACTGAGAAAGACATGAATTATCTAATGAGAATGTTATAGTCTTAAGTATCAGTAAGAATAATTTCATCCACCTTGCATACATTTTGAAGATGTAAGGCTTTTCTTATTTTGTTTGTTTATTCAAAAAGGGAATAAAGACAAGAACACATTATAAATTATCAACATTCTACTTAAAAACAGAACTAACTCCCTGCCTCCAGTCGAAATTATTTAATTGTAAATTTATATCAGGATTTAAAGCAAATGACAGAGTCACTAGGTGCAACTCCCCCCTCCAAACATTCAGCAATTAGTTCTCTACACAAGTAAAAACTTGCTATTGTCACTACAACGGAAAAAATTGAAGAAACAAGAATATCCAGTTTTCATAGTAGATACTTTAAACAAAGTAAGTGTTTTGGAAGGGATGTAAAACCTCATGCTTCAAGGTTTTAAACAATCTCTAGCTATTAGGGGATTAGGAAGCAGGTTACCCACAGCTGCCTACCTTGTGGGGGGAAGGTGGGGAGCTGCACCTTCCAGTCATTTATGTCAATCTGGTATTGGCCATTGTTGGAGACGGGATACTGGACTAGATGGACAATGGGTGTGATCTCATATGACAATTCCCATTTCCTGTGTAAAAGACCATCAACCATGGGGAAAATTAGGCAATTTTTCTCAGGCTATCAAAGGGTTTCCTGAACAATTGTTAAGAACCAATAGTTTCTACATGAATCCCATTCAGTTTACATATTTAACTCTGTGTGTTTTCCTACTTATATTACAGTAATTGGATACTGCATTAAACAAGAATGAATAATGGCTACAAATAATATGATTGTGTAATACTTCATGCCACTCTAAAGGACAAAGAAAAATACAGCATGCTGTTTTGTTTTTTTGTTTGCTGCATCTCAGGGCACAAAGTAAAACATAATATATATCCACACAGGGAGCAACTTTGCTAAAGAAACTGTTTATCATATCCTAGCAGGAATTAAATAGATTTTTAAAAACACCAATAATAATGCACATATTTACCAAATTCACCTGTCAACAGATCACACAGAGAGTAGGGATTTGTAGTGAGTGGTCTAGACTGAAGAAAACAACTTATATTTTTAAACTATATTTTACATATAGTGCCTCTACATGTTCAATTAGACCTGATATACTGTATACAAATTTTATTAAGCAATAAAGTCATTTTTAATTCCCATAATACCCTGAAAATAGTAATAAGGAATTACTATAGCTTTCATGTTTTTTCCGACATGTATTATCGAAACGTAACATTTTTAAACACTGGATTATATACATGCTTATTTGAAAAATATTTTTTTTCCTTTTTCAAAATCCAAAAAAATTGAATTAATCCTCACACCAAACTAATGTAGAATTCTCCTCAAGAAGTTACTTTGTATCTGTCAAACAGATTGAAATTATGAATAGATCTTTCTGTGCTTGCACACATCTATATGAGCATTTCATAAATCAAGATTTACACACACAAACACACAGATTTGCACAAAAAACTCTAATTGATGTTATCATCAGCATCATTGGAAAATCTGGACCTCGGTGTTCTCCATCATGTGATAAGCTGAATGATCAGTTTGGGGATTTTGTTTGTTTTTAAATATATACACATGTTGATCTTTATTGTGCATGAACTATATGTGACTTTTTAAAGAGATTCTGAATTTTAGCTAGAGGGAGGACTGATTTAAAAAAAAAAAATCTGAACACCTAAAATTCTTACTTTATCTCCTTTTAAAGAAAATTGAATAGATTGGTACTCCTTCTATCGATGTATCAATGTGTTTGTTTTTAATTTATTTTCACGTACTACAAAATATTAGTACATTTCTGTTTTGTTCCCTAAAAATTACTAATTTTATTTCTCTACATAAATGGAACACTCTTTACGGACACACTAGAACTAACTCTTTTCTCTAAATTACACAGAGCAAGCTACAGGATTTCTGGACACATTGTGCCAGCTCTGAAGTTGGTACGATGGACAGAAAACAAAAGACATCCAATGGCAATGTTTCAGCAACTAAATTCATTATGCTTCCATTTCAATTCCTTACTACAAAATACCACTGAGAACAGGAACTTTGCAGGATTTTGTTTTAAGAGCACTGGAGATGGATAATGAGAATATTCAGAGTTACTTTAGAAAGAGTGAAACATTTTTATAAGGGATATAAACCCTGATTTGCGAGGGCACAAGTTAGCTATTAACTGATAAAGTTTACAAAGAAACTTCTCCTATTAGGTTATTTAACTGTGCACGGTGGAGCGTCTTGTCTTGCACTTCTTCTGATGCACCTGGGACTAGCCACTGTTGGACACAAACTACTAGATCGCTGGTCTGATCTACTAAAACAAGCCTTCCGTTCTGTAGATCTGAAACATCATAACTCAGATAGTGACTCTTTGCAGCAGGAATCTGCTTTTTATGTATGACTCAAATGGGCCATGCACACTCATCAGTTTAAATTAAAGGTAGTTACCAAACATTGTCAGAAGAAAAGCATGGTCAACTTAGCCAACGTTCTGTACCTCATTTACAGAAACGGTGCAAAAATCTCATAATACCCCAACAGGCTCAAACTAATCATAGCAAGGATCCAATATGCTAAAACTGACAAGCCCATAACTGTCATCTTTTTATTTTTCTTAAAAATAAAAACATAAAAAATAAAAGACATGTTTGTATTCACCTTCCTTTTTAAAGCTACACCAACTTCTTTCTGTGGCACTGTCAGCCTTTGGATTTCCATGCACAAATCTGGCTGGAATTTAATGCTTCATTAACTCTTCATAAGTCTTCTCCTTAGTCGCAAATAAGCAGCCAGAACGAGGCAGCCAATGGCAACATGGCTCCAACAGGATCTGTGCTATCACTGGAAGGGGAGGAGTTAGTAAGCTAAATGAGGGGGCAGCCATCCATTCAGGAAGACAACTGCCTTTGCTGATCTGGATCTGTGGAGTTGAGTCTGCATCCCCGTGTCAGCACCAAAAGACTCAGATATCCCTCGCAGAGGAGAGAGAGAGAGATTCCCAAAATGTATTTGATGAAGTTGCAGAGTTGTCAGTCTGATTCGTGTGGATTTTTGTGCAAGAGGAGGCGATTCAGTCCTGAACCCAATAGACATTCTTAAGCATTTAACTTTCTTTAAAAAAGGAAGGAGTCTAAATTGACAACTGAAGGGGCATGTTCTCCCCTTCCCAATAAAACCCAACACACACACACACCTCACCGCAATGTATAATACCTATGCGACTCTACCACATTTTTCGAAGTGATGGTACTGTACGAAAATCATAATAGCCAGACTAGATCAGACCAGTGGCTCATCTATCCTGTTTCTGAGAAAGGCCAGTACCAGCTGCTTCAGAATAAGGTGCAAGGAACCCAGCAACAGGCATTTATATAATAACTTGCCCTCTGGAAATTTTTCTCCCAACCCCAATAATTAGAAGATTGCTTATGCCCGGAAGCCTATCACTTCCCATATATTTTTTTGTTATTTTCTGTAACAACACTCAATATTCTTGTTATTCCTATAAATGTCTAATCTATCTTTGAACCCTGCTAAGAGTTTTGGGCTCAATGACATCGTGCGGCAATGAGTTCCACAGTCTAAATATTCTCTCTGTGAAAAAAGTATTTCCTTTTATGGAGTTTGAATTTACCATCTTTCAGTTCCATTTAATGTTCCCTAGTTTTTTTATTAGAACTAGAATTAAAATAGAAATTTCTGATCTACAGTACCTTTTCTATACTATTCATTATTTTAATACACTTTTATCAAATCCCCTCTCTTTTATCTCCTTTTTAAGATAAATAGTCCAAATTTTTTCATTCGATCTTCATACGAGTTGTTCCATGTACCTAATTATTGTTGTGGACCATCTCTGAAATCTTCCCTATTTATGCTATATTCTTTTCGAAATGAGGAGAGCAGAACCAACAGAGTATACCAGAGGAGGTTGTAATCTTGATTTATACAAAGGGATAGTAATATTTTCAATATTATTCTCTATTCCATTCTTTAGATGTTATCTTGTTTGCTTTTTGGACTACTGCTGCACACTAAGTGGAGGTCTTAACTGAGCTGACCACAATGATATCCAAGTGTCCTTCCCCACTCCTCCCACCCCCAATTTAATTTAGTGGGATGAGAAGGTCAGATTATTCCCTCCAACCTGCACTATTTCACATGTCATCATGCTGCCAATTTATTTAGCTTGGTTAGGCCCCTCTGAAGTTCTTTATAATGCTTTCTGATTTTGACTACATTACACAACTGTCACTGGCAACTTTTACCACTTTGCTGTGCACCACCTTTTCCAAAACACACATATTAAGCAACCCCACTTCTAGTACAGAATCTTGTGGAAGCCTGCTGCTAAAGTTTCACATTGGCGTAAACTGATCATTTATTTATTGAATTCATTTTTTTCTGGCTCTTAGCAACTCTCTGATCTATGACAGCAGATTCCTTTGGCCCCTAAATACTTGGAATTCTTTGAACAGGTCACTCAGAGTGAACAGAAGAAAACAGCTTGATATTATTTATCTGGACTTTCAAAAAGCTGTCACAAAAGGCTACTGAAGAAACTAATTAGCAAGTGATCATTTTTTTGCAGAAGCTGTGCTTATTACACCACATCATATGATCTTGAAGATATTTTACATTTCTGTTTTTATTTTTAATTTCCACAATTTGCCAGGCAGAGAGGGCTCTCAGGTCTACTTCCCCAGATCACCCTCTACAATTTATTTAAAGTAACTGGTACGACAGCCCTCCAATCCTCAGTTAAAACAGCTGATTTTAATAAATAATTGTGGATTTTTAATAGTAGCTCAGCCCCTTCGTTCTTAAATTCTTTAGAACTCTTAGGTGTAAAACCATCTGCACAGGTATCATCACAGTACCTCATTTCTATTACCAGAAAAGGGCAGGGCAGGTGGTAGGGATCACTCTCCCAGCCTCTGTGGTGAGGACTGGTGCAAAGAAATTATTGAGCAATTGGCCTTATTTTCCTCAACTGCACCCTCTACCCACTGGTGGGTTAGTGGACTCACCCTCTCTCTCTCCTCTTGCAAGTTTCCTGGTTCTGATAAAGATTTTTTTTAATACCTTCAATTATTTGTCCTTCAAATCCATCATAGCCTTGCTAATTTCCTTCTTGTATATTATCTAGAGGTAGTTTATGCTCCTTTCTACTGGCTTCACTAGATTGAATTTCCTTTTTCTAAAGGATATCTGTTTGGCACAAACCTTGCCATTTAGCCACAATGGTTTACTTTTTGCCTTCCTGCTTCCTTTATTGTTTAGAAGTATGCATGCCTTCTGAGACTATTATTGTTTCCTTAAATAACATCCGTGCCAAATCTAATGATCTTAAGGATCTTAAATTTTTTTTGCTTTTGGCATAAGACTTTACGACTAACTTATTTTTTTAATCTATTTTTCTGAGTGGGATATTGAGATATTGAATTTAATTACCATGTGGCCACTATTATTTAGAGGTGCTTCTTGAATCAACTCTTGCATATTACTTAGGGTTAAATCAAGAATACTTTCTCTTCTGTACTCTAGAACTAAACATACTCAAGAAACAATGTTATTGGTCAACTGTTAAAAGCCCTGCTGTTCACAACAGAACCACATAGTATACTGGTAAGTACAAACATCCATCGCTTAATTTCTTTTGACTAGTATAAGGATTTACAAAACATATTTTCAAATAGCACTAATCCATTTTAACTCTAAATACATGGAAAAAAGATACCCACAGTTAAAAAATGTTAATCAATGTTTTAAATCTAAATCATGGCTTGACATGTCTAAAGGCACTAAAATAGATACAACACAATACAGAAAACGACTGACAGGTCTGTATGTTTAGTGCACATAAAGGACTGGCAGCAAAGGCTGAAGGAACTTGTCAATGCAAGTTGTGTAGCAGATCTTTAAAGATTAGTAAGTTAAGTGCATTGAATCTGGCAAAAGCCTTCTGCACAAAACAGCTTCAAAAAAGCAATTACTAACTCATTCAGCAAGAAATCTAAAAAAGCAAATGAAAACGCAAATCGCTTCCATCAATGAAAACAGGAAAACAACAAAACAAAGCATTAATAAATAAGGGAAAGAAGAGTATCTAGCATAAAAACTTAAAATTCCATAACTAATGAGAATCACCATAATGTGATTCACATCCATCTGCAGGAGGCAAGAAAACAGAGAAGAACAGGAGTACTTGTGGCACCTTAGAGACTAACAAATTTGTTAGTCTCTAAGGTGCCACAAGTACTCCTGTTCTTCTTTTTGCGGATACAGACTAACACGGCTGCTACTCTGAAAGAAAACAGAGGTGTACCAGTCCCTTTAATTAGAATTCTGATAGCTCCTGTCTCCACCAGTTGGGCAGGGGGCAAACATCCCATTTGTCTCAATTCAAGCAGAAGATGTTTGGTAGTATGTGTGGTTAGTCATTCATTAAAATAGCTCATATCATACCAAAAGCCAAAACCAAAAGCATTAATTAGAGCCAAGTTCTTTGGTTTTTTAGCATGCCTAGCACAATGGGGTCCTAGTCCATGACAAAACAAAGAAATAAATAAAATAAACCAAACCAGGAGTTGCAAAACTTTTACTGTAGCCCAGTGAAGTATCTCACAGACTACCAATAAATCAAGGATTGAAAAAAGTTCTATAGCAGGTGCGGCCAAACTGTGGCTTGTGAGCCGCAGGCAGCTCTTTTACAGTTCAAGTGCGGCTCTCAGAGCCCCCACACGCACCCTCCCCCCATTCTCCACCTACATGACTGGGCAGGGGGGAGCGTCTGCCCTGCAGCAGGGTGGTTGGGACTAGGGGCTTCTGCCTTGCAGGGACGGCTGGGGTGGAGGGGGAGGGGTGCTAACACAGGGTTGTCCCTGCACTATAATGGCCAAAATGTGACTGGTGAACCACATGTGGGTCTTTTACTGTTAAAATGCGGCCCGCAGAGCCCCCCCCACGGCCTCCCCCATTTCCCACCTATCAGACTGCGGGGGGAGTTCAGGATCTCTGCCTTGCAGCAGGGTGATGGGCTTCAGCAGGAGAGGAGCTGAAGCCCCAAACCCCATCAGGCGCCTCCCATGGGGCTGAAGCCCCAAGTCCTGGCAGCTGTGCCCTGGCTCTGGAACTTCTGAAGATTGTCATACGTGGCTCGGCAGGTCAGTAAGTTTGGCCACCCCTGTTGTATAGGTAACTGTATAGATTTCCTAAGATAGAGTGTTTTTAACTTAATATTACATTTTAAATTCAGACTCATGTGAAAACATCTGAAAACACTGTACTGATGAGAATTGAGTTAAGATCAAATCTGCAATATTTAAAATCTTTTCAATGCAGCCACACTTTACAATGGTCAAATTTCACAAACCAGTGAAGCACAGTATTACAGCTCAGTGTGGATCACCTTTTTAAAATAATTGGTTAAACTTCTCAATTTATCTGCTCATCCCCTTTTTGTATAGTGGATGAATGAAGTTATCACTTTGTTAATCACAAATGACCTTTGCTGCATAAAAGAATGCCCATTATGTTCATGATATTCTCATCTTCAAACATCTCTAAACATAAACAGTGACCCTATATTTTACACTTGGTTAACTCTGGGTTCTAAGTACATGTCCCCAGGTCATGTTGGATGAACCATTGTGAAACAATACAATGATTGTGGAACACAGATTAACACTGTAATCCTATACCATTTTACTCATCTTTCCTTTGAAACAAAGTACACTCAGGCTTCCATAGAACACATATGGTACTATGCAGGACTTCCTGAAGCAAAGCTATTTATAGTACAGAATACAATTGCGACACTGTCTGTATATAATTTCTCTCTTTTGATATAATCTTACTGTTCCTTTCACTTTATACGAGTTTCAGTCAGATTTACTATTATTTGTGTTACAGTAGCACCAAGGAACACCAAATTAAGGCTCACGGTCTGATTGCGTTAGATACTGTAAGGACAACTAACAATAGATGTAGCATATCTATCAGCATTTAGCAGAAAAACAGATGTTGCAGCTGAAAAATAGTAACTTGTAGTCAATGTGTATATAAAAAAATATAAGAGTGAGTGTGTGTGTGTGTGTGTGTGTGTGTGTGTGTGTGTGTAAGTGAATATTAATCAGATTTTCATTGCTTATTCTTCTTTTTAGGGCTACAGTTAAAATGTTTAAAAGATTACATCTAAACAGCAAAGATTTAAACCAATTTTATTTTAAACCTCAAGGCTTATAGAAAGAACACCGCAGAAAAATTAAATGTTAATAAATTGGGACCTGTTAATAAATTCCTTAATGATAAATTTATAGTTGGGAAATGTAGAGTTACAGGTTAAGTTTTAAGCATTTAGACTAAGTATCTAGCCTACTGGGCATGCATTTAACATTGCTCTTTTAAAATATAAAGTAAACCATATTCGTGAAGAAAAAAATAAAGAGCACAAAAATATTCTCTTACAACCAAAGCAAAACAAGGGAGAGAAATGCCTCGCTATATCTAAGCACCACTTTGAAAGTCATACAGGAAGCCTTGCAGGCAATACATGTTGTAATGCATAATCAGTAGTACAGGGAAGGATGGAGTTGTTGCTGAACCCCAAGTCCTGGGAGTCAAGAGACCTGGGTTCATTTCCTGATTCTGCCAGAGACTTGCCATGCGACCTTAGGCAATTCACTTAACTCTGTACCATAGATCCCTTATTTGTATAGTAGGAATAACGTACACCTTCCTCACAGGGGTGCTTGTGTGGATTAACTAATAAATGCTTGTGAAGTGACTTGAGAAACTTTGAAGATGCAACAGAAACGCAAATACAGTAATACACAATTAGAATAAATACAGTCATGAACAATGGGACATGGGAAACTATTCTTTTTTCCCCCCAATTCATGTACAAACATGAATTAGTTAATAAATCTTTTAGCAAAGGAATAAAAAAAACTGTTCTTCATATGTATCAAATACGCACACAGGATGATATCTGACACCAATATCTTATTACTTCTTTTGCAAGTTTTCTTCAAATTGAATTAGCACCATATCATTTTACTCAAATAAATTGTTTACTCTTCTTTTCTTTAAGAGGTAAGAGTATGACATACCATCATGATCAGATACTTGGGAGAGGCCCGGTAGAGGAGGGGAGATTTGTGCTGCGAGCTAGCACAAGCTCAAGCTTTGACATTCTGTGCTTTTGGTGGGTAAATAGCATTTCCCCTGAGCAATTTTCCACAATGAAGGAGAGAGGAGTAGGCAGCACTTGTCTTTCACCTATCCAGCGGCACTAGCGCACACATGTTTAAATGGTCTAATATGAAGTATCTTTTTAAAACCTCAGGGGTTTTTTTGTTTTAAGTAAATAACGTGTGTCCCCCACCCCACCACACACACACACACACACACACACACACACACACACACAGGAAGGATACAATAATAATCGATGATGCACTTCTGTCTCATAAAAATAGAATTTTACATTTCTTGTACCGAACTGCTAATTTCAAACTAATATAGACCAATGACCCAGCAATACAGTTATTCATTTGAAACAAACATCACGTAATGAGCTTCACTACAAAGTGACAAAACATATTATTGACTAACAAGTTACCACATATATTTGCAAATAAAAATCGTTCCGTTTTAGTGAAGGCTTTGAGTTAATAATTCTATTAACACAAACATTAAAACAAAAGGAATGTACACTAAAGATAGTCATCCAAATAGGCCATGACTGGATTTACAGAAAAGGAAAGAATCTTTTGAAAGGTCAGTGGAAGTTGTGGGCATGCAGTGAGTTTGAAAAAATCAAGACACTAAGTCATTAATTATCACTTGCAATAAAGGTAAAAAAATTAACATTTGCACAATTATGCCAACAATTACTGAGTGTAAAAATCCCACCAACAAGGATAAAGTCCACAAGACTCAAAATCAGCCCAGTTGGAATTCCAGATGAAGTCAGAGATTCCACTAGGGATGCGTTTGGCCATTTATGTAATTCCTTGTGATTTGTTCATCCTGCATATTCCAATAACATTAAAAATTGACAAAATATTAGATGTCTGCATTTCAAGATCAATTTGCATTTAAACATATACCGTGTGAATTCAGCAAGAGAAAATAAATGCTACCCCATATCGCAGCACTGTATTTAAAATAAAAGGGTTACACACACTTTCTATTCCTTAAATGGGAATCAGAATTAATCATACTGTAGTGTAATCTACCCATCTTTCCCTTCCCATCTTCACTTCTCAGCTCCTTCCTCCTGTCTCATAACTATCCAGTGAGAGTGGCAACAGCGTGTCTCACTTCTTCAGATGTGAGCAATACAGAAAGTTCTATTTCCCAATAGGCCAAATTTCTCTATATGCCAATTTGCTTATACTCTACTGTATTAAAAACAAGATATCTTTATATTATATATACACACACACACACCTCTATTGTATCTATCCCCTGTCCATTTCCCCAAAGAAATACAAGGAGGAAGTCAAAAAAGCAACAGGAACACCTACACCATTCTTTAAGAGAGGCCTTGTCTCTTTGCAAAGGCCCAGACTGAAATGATCAAACCTAAAAAAAAAATTAAGTAAAATTAAAACGACCTATTTTTCCACTTGCAGTAGTATTTGCTTCCATATCTAAACTGGTTATCTTTACTGCAGTGGGAAGTTCCACACAAACTCCATTTTTCCTCTGTATATAGAATACAGTTAGTGCTCCAATGCTTTTGGAGAGTTCTATAGTAAATAGTTCTGGGGCAAAATACTGTTTCTTCCTAGTAATTTCCATCTGGAGACTGAACTGATCTATTTGGTACTCCTCTGACTGCACATTGGTATTGGTAGGAGGAGCTTGCCTTTCTTCCACTGGCTTGACCTGAAATGCAGATGTTGCACTCCCAAATTACAAAGAAAGAGAAAAAAAAGGTAAATTCCCCCTACTGGCACATATGTGTTTTTAACTGGTGTCTCAGCAAAGGGGAATACAGCATTCAGGATTAGAAAAGAAAATGTGCATGCAGAACGTAGCGTGTGTTGTGACTTTCCGAGCCAGCTCCAGCATTAGGCAGTGCACTTATTAGCTGCACAACTACTAGGTCAACCCAAAACACATCTCTTAATTCCACCTCATACTCACCACATTTTCCACTTCCTCCTCACTCACCAAAGCGCGACCTCTCTCCCCCCCTCCCCCCCAAATCAACTCATCTTTCTTTAGCTAATCCCCTGGAATATTTGTGTGTGAGTTTTAAATAAATCAATAAGAAGCCTGTCCGTACATTTTAAAGAACCAGTTGGGAGAGGCATGCTGTTGCAGAATACATTATTTTAATACATTGGTGCATGGGTTGCTCCGGCAGTACATAAACACTTACTTAAAAAAAAAGAAAAAACTTATAAGAAGGAGTATGATGATCCATCTCCCCTAAAGCAATGCCAGGAGGAAAATACTTAAATGTTCTGCCAGTAAGCAAGCAGGAACTCTGTATGCTTATTAGGCAGGATAATTACAATTGCAATTACAAAATGCATTAACGTTTTATGGCTTTCAAGATGGTTAAGCCACCAAGTGTCTTAAGAGACTCACCCTCTGGCTTTTAGTTTATATGCAGTGAAAACTGGATTTTTTTTTACATCTAAATTCAACCAAGAATGATCAGACTAATTATAGCTACAACAGCTGTGAACAACTGCAGAAAGATATGTCTACAAAAAAGATGTGTTCTAAACTCTCAATTTCCAAGACTAGAAGGGACCATTGTGACCTTCTGGTCTGTCTTCCTGTATAAGACAGGCCTAGAACTTTCCTGAATTAGTTTCTATTTGAACTACAGCATCCAATCTCGATTTAAAAGTTTCCAGTGAGTGAGAATCCACCATACCCTTGGTAAATTCTTCCCATGGTTAATTACTCTCTCTGTTAAAAATGTGCCCCTTATTTCTTGATGATTCCCCATTTATAAGTACCCTTTGAGACCTATCCATTAGACAATTTATTCATTCAGTGGGTGCCATGCTGAATTTGTATCATTCTAGTATCCTAATCAAAATGTTGTTAGTGAAGTCAAATGCCTTACAAAAGTCCAGGTATATTACATAAACACTATTACCTCTACCAATCAAACTGGTAAACTTATTTTAAAAAAATCAAGTTAGTTTGGCAGGACCTGTTTTCCATAAACCCATGTTCATTGACATCAATTATACGGACTTCCTTTAATTCTTTATTTAATCAAGTACCATATTAGCCATTCCATCGTTTTACCTGGGACCGATGCCAGGCTGACAGGTCTATAACTAACCATGTCATCCTGTTTACCTTTTTTAAAACCTGGCACAATATGAGCTTTCTTCCAGTCCTCTGGAACTTCCCCTTGTTCCAAAATGTATTGAAAATCAACATTAATTTGGGTTAGCTGACACAGGTTAAAACAGCAGTAAAGACAGCAATTTAAGCCAAGTTGCCATGTCTTCACTGCTATTTTAACCCAAGTTAAGAACACTTTGTTTGTGTGGGTGTGTGTGTAGACATACCCTCAATCAACTAACAGCAGAGATAGAGTAAGAAAATACATTAAAATTTACACCACTACAGGATGCTTGCTATTATCCACAAAACCTATGCTGGAAGAGCTTACAGCTGAATTTCCTAACCTCTAGCACAGGGGTTCTCAAACTTTTGTAGTGGTGACCCCTTTCACACAGCAAGCCTCTGAGTGCGACCCTCCCCTTATAAATTAAAAACATTTTTTTTATATTTAACACTATTATAAATGCTGGAGGTGAAGTGGTGTTTGGGGTGGAGGCTGGGGTCACGACCCCCAGTTTGAGAACCCCTGCTCTAGTGTATGTCCCCTTGACAACATCAAACTCCTCCAAGGTGGAGGGAGAACCCCTAGTTCTGGTAAAACCTGTGGTGAAAAACCTGGGTTGTTTTCTGGTTATTTTTCCATGAAATAAAACCAATCCACAGTGGGTTTTTCCAGGTGATTTCAATTTTTGAACTTCTATTTCACTCTGAAGCACTATCTTAGGAGCATAGATTACAGATTTATGCAACTCTCACGCTTAACAAATAAAAAACCCTCACTTCTTTAAATAAGTTATCTTCTGATGAAGCATGTAAGCAACACAGAAAAAAAACAACCACAGTTCATGAACAGTAGATAGACTTCCCAAATTTCCTGTAGCTTGCATTCTTATTTCTTATTTTCCACCTCTGTAACTATTATTTACTCTTGCATTTTTAACATTGACTGTGCTCTTGAGACCAATGTCTGCCAGCTACTGTATGTAGTGCGCTCATTTTTCCTCTAATTTTAGTTTTTGCCTATTACAAATGTTTTGATCTCTGAGTTGATTAGGTTTCTTCCTCCTATCCTAAGATAGCCACTGAAAAGCATAAATCTCCTGGATTGAAAATTATACTGGTCTGAGGTTCCAAATATGCTGTGTCCGATCCTGGAATAGGACCAGAAAAGACCTGCTGCATCAGGGGAACAGCTTTAAGAGGCAATATCACAGCAACCAGAATGGCTGCAAAAATTGTGCTTTGTATAATTGAAACGTTACAAGTCACAGCTCCTAAATTGTGTAGAAACTTTTGTTTTCTGTTCCAGCAGCTCACAAGATACTGTACTTGAAATTTATATTATTCTGATTACCATTTTGCTTCTCACCCTGATTTTTTACATGACTTTAAGAGTTGATAACTTGAGAATAACTGCTACAGCGAGAACCCAATGCCTTATACTTTCTAAAAGCCTAAAACCCACTGTGATAATGGAAAGCATGGAAAATTCTCTCTTAGTTCAGAGGTTAGAGGGGAGATCAGCTTCTAAAATCAATGAAGTGTTGGAAAAATAAGATTTGCAATAAGAATTGGGTAAATCTAAGGCTAAATATCTTCTCAGGTACCCGGGCTAGGATCACTTCAACAGACCAGGATAGATGTCTCCAGAAAACTGGAGTGTGGGAGGGGGAAACGTTTTCAAGAACTGAAGCTGCATCACAACACAAAAAGGAATAATGGTTATTTCTGCAGTTCAACACATCAGGAAAAAAAAATGTATGAAAGATGTTGTATACACTGAAGAAAATAAGCTAGATTAGCTTAATTGTACGTATTGTATCTTTACATAAAAATATCAAGCTATAGGTTATTTCTCTAGAACAGACAATAAAAGCTACACTGCATACAATAAAAAAAAACCCAACAAACTAGCATTAATGCAAGATTAAAATTAAAAAATCAAGCACTGAAATGCCAGACTAAATCTGCCTCTGTGCTACTGCCTTAAAACATGGTGTCTCTATCGGGTTAACAATTAATACATATACTTTCTCTTGGTTCAAGGCTACTGACTTCAATCTCAGCTTTTGTTAACTGTGAAAGCCTGCTGTGAATTTATAGTTTTACCTCTAAGTTTCTATTACTGGTGTTGTTTTGACTATCAACTTTGGTACAATAAGTTATTTTCCGCTGTATTTATCTTTGTACTCCTGGTAAAAATGGATATTTGTTCCCCAAGTTGCTTTGTAGAACAAGTTTTCTGTAAAACCATTTTGCTTAATCTACCAAATGCTTAATTGTGTACAAAGTCAACATGTTTATTTATCATCTTTTAACACACTAAGCTAGTTGGCTCAGTTAGGCAGCATGCAAATACATCTTTACTATGTGTTAGCTTTTCCAAGTACAAAGCAAACACAAGGGAGAAATTTAAACGGAATAACTGATCTAATGATGTTAGTAAGCAATTAGTATAGACTAAAGGACAATGGTAAGCCATACCTGGAACTAAATATTTTAAAAAGTAAATATTTGAAATACCAAATATTGGTATTGGCACTTACAGCTATAGATGTAATACACATAACCAAAGCACTACTGAATAGAAAAAACACACCTCTAAATCTACCATTCATTTTATTTTAAATAAAACAGATGGTTCTATCATGAGATGATGTGGATATTTAGCTCAATCTCCTTGATCTGTGAGCTCAAATCCTGCTTAGCATCACAAATGAAATGTGTTTGGATGTCTCTATCTAGTCCCCATGTGCACACATTATATAACCAAGAAACAATTTAGCACACCTGGTGTAACTGCAGCTCAAGAGAGGCCAAGCACTGGAACAGAGGCATTGCAGGTCAGACTGAAGTGCACTTGGAGAGTTGCATGGGGAAGCTTACAAAGCGTCTTTTCACACTGTGGCTGTCTTAA
The DNA here is from genome assembly GCF_013100865.1 of Trachemys scripta elegans. Classification (NCBI taxonomy): domain Eukaryota; kingdom Metazoa; phylum Chordata; order Testudines; family Emydidae; genus Trachemys; species Trachemys scripta. Next base: position 39,093,886 of record NC_048300.1, read on the forward strand.
ACCAGGGTTACTAATTGTTCACCTTCATAAGCACTAATGCACTCCTAACATTAAAAAGAAAAGAAGATTAGCTCCAGAATAGGGTTTGGGTTTTTGGGCCTGCCTGTTCTCTTGAGCCCCCCCCCCTCCCCCCCACCGAGCACTGTGTGTGTTTGTTTGGGGTTTTTTTGATAGCGTTATAAAACAGGAATTGTTTTATTCAGGACTGAATTTAAACTTTAGAGTTACATTAAATGAAGTATTCCCTTAGCTCTTTTAATTTAGGTTAATTTTTTTATCTTAAAACCCAAATACTAAGGCTGTTTATGCAGTCAACTGTATAGGCATCAATGGGAGTTTTCCTTAAATTTGGGCTGCAACTATTATTCCAGCATTCTTTAGTCAGTTACTCAACCCTTCTAGCAATCAATCCTTACTCTGCTCTGGGTTACTCTTTCTTCTTTCATGACTAAATTCTTCATGTTGTGATGAATGGGAGAATGATTTTATTGGACTAAAGATCTTACAAATGTCCAGCACTGCCGGGGCTGGGGAGGATGTCTCCCCCTCTCCCACCCCCTTTTTTTTATTATTATTATTTGGCAGTGCAAAGTTCACATGCTGGATCTTTTGTCAGATGGGCCTTTCCACCACCCATTGGCATTGTCTCACCGCAGGAAGCCATCCTCTTTCAATACGCTTCAGTTATACACTGCTATATTTCTCCTTTCACAGCTGAGATGAACCAAACTGCTCCAAACTAGACACATAGATCTTGCAATTATCCAAGTTCAACTCACATTTATTTTCAGATGAAGTGCAGTTTAAAAAAAAAGTTTTGGTAAAATAACTCCTTACACAGAATCCTAATTCGCCCCAATCTACTATGAAACATGGGACTACAAATGAGTATTGTGAGCTACTGACAATTTGTTTAGAACATTTGTTAACCAAAAAGGCAGAGTTCAGAATTGTTGGGACGATCCCCAAGGTGGTATCTGGTAAGCAGAGCCCAAAAAAATTAAGGAGATTAGTGTAGAAGTATCTCTAAAACAAAATGGATCACAGAATTAACATAATTCCCTATTACAAAATACAGCCCTTTAGTGTCAATGATTTCTGTTCTTAGCCACTGTGCTAAGTGATGGGGGGGGGGAGGGGAAGATGACAGCTCCCTTTTATGGACACCGAGCCAGCAAGTTAGCTATAAAGTCCCTCTTGGTGGCTGTTCTCTGCTTGCTTTACCTGTAAAGGGTTAACAAAGTCCCCCAGGTAAAGGAAAGGGAGTGGGCACTTGACCAAAAGAGCCAATGGGAAGGCTAAAACTTTTTAAAATGGGGAAAAAAACTTGCCCTTTGTCTCTGTTGTTGCTCTCCGGGAAAGAGGGGAACAGGGAGCAGTTATGCTATGAGAAGCTTTAAGCCAGGCCAGGTATCATAGATCATACCTAGAACTACTTATTTGGAATCCCCAAATGTGTAAATAGATCAGAAATGTTTAGAAAGACGTGATTAGGTTTATTTCTGTTTATTTCTTATGGCTAGTGGACTCCTCTGTACTAATCCCAGATACTTTTGTTTGCTTTTAACCTTTCAGCTGAACCCCCAAGAAAGCTATTTTGGGTGCTTAATTTTTAAAAGTTGTTCTTTTAACATCTAGAAAAAGCCTAAGTTCCAGATGTATTTTCTTTCTTTTTGTTTTTAATAAAATGTACCTTTTTAAGAACAGGATTGGGTTTTTGTGTCCTAAGAGGTTTGTGCATATGTTGTTTAATTATCTGGGGGCAACAGCTAGTTTTCTTCCTCAGCTCTTCCCTGGAGGGTGGTGGGGAAAGGGCTTGAGGGTATCCCACAGGCAGGAATTCCCAAGTGCGCTTTCCTGGGTTCCCAGGGGTTTTGCATATGGGTGGGGGCAGCATTTACCAAACCAACGTCAGAGAGAAACTGTAACCTTGGGAGTTTAATACAAGCCTGGAGTGGCCAGTATTACTTTTTAGAATCCTTGTGAGCCCCCGACTTCTGCACTCAAAGTGCCAGAGTGGGGAATCAGCTTTGACAGCCACTGAAGCTAGGACTTCAAGGTGCATCATTACAATGTGCTAGCTAACGCACGCTAACTTTTTACAATTCTAGTGTAGACAAAGAAGCGTATACAGTGACACATGCTGAATTGGTAGAGTTCAAGGCTAGGCTTTCCCAAAGGCACATCTGCTCAGGACTTTTAGAACGTTAGATAGCATACTGTAACAACATGCCTTTAAATCCTAAGCACCGAACCAAGGATTGAGGCCTTGGAAAATGGAAACTGTGTTCATAGGGCTTTAGCTTCCTGCTGTGGCATTAGAATTAAAGGTATCTTGATCATGCTCAGTAGTGCTAGAGCTGCTGAATTACAAAAAACATACTCTCCTTGCCTTAACACATTAAATATGAGTTTTGTTGCTTAAAGAAGAGACTTGCATTAGAAATACGTTGAGGGAAAATTCACACACACAAAAAGGCATTTCTTTTTGGTAAGGGCAAAATCCAAATGTCCCTACTCAGCCAAAATTCCCTTTGCACTTAATAAGAGCTATCTATGAGTAAGAACTGAATAAGTACATCAGCTTTTGAGCCAAAGGATATTTGTGCTAGAATAGGAACTCTCGTTCTCATCCCATCTCCAATCCTACTTCCAATAGATTCTGTACTGAAATCATAATCCTGTTTGTTACATCAATGTATTCAGCCAAATACGGTGTCATATATTAAACATATACTTATTTTCTGTTTTGTCTCAGGCAGAATAACTTCACTGCAGCATCATGTAAAATGAGAAGATGAGCTAGGAAGAACTAAGCCTTTGTTTAAATACAAGTATCTAACAGTTAGTAAATGTTGTAATAAACAGTCTATGAAAAACAAAGTACAGGGGAAATGGATTTCTATAATATAGCGGATACAACTAACATTTCTCCAATATAAATTACCTTTTACAGGATCACAGGATCACTGCTATGTTTGGAAATTTAGAACATTAGATATATTGGACTAGATACTTAGTTGATGTAAATCAACATTGCTCCATTTATTTCAACTTTTAAAATCAAAATTATCACCGCACACTTTACACTGGTAGGCTGAAGTATACTATAGGGGGCTTTTTTTTGGCTTTTTTCTTTTTTTTAAATAAAGTGCATGTTTGTTGGGGAGAGGAAGAGCATTATGAACTATAAATATCCATTTAATATAAACAGCCACGCAACACTGTATGCAAACTAATTTCACTTGTTCCTCAACAGCAAACAAAACATCTGATTATTTAGCTCCAAAATCAATGTTAACACGAAAGCCACCAAATACAGGACTTGTGCTCTGCCAAATGGTTATTTTTCATAGCAAGAGGGATATATACTGGGGGAAAATCCCTTCTACCTCTTTCAGAGGCCAGTGCACAAACAGCTTATAGCAGACTCAAAGCATGAACTAACACACCTATAGTCAAGAACAATAGACATAAAGCAGAATTAAATTACCCTGACTAGCGAGGCAATCAAATCAACTTTTGAAATGCAAGACTTTGAGACATGAAGGTGGGGAACATTATCAAAACTAAACATTCTCATAGTCCTGAAATAAATTTTTTCCGAATTTTCTGAAAATTCTGTTTTTTGAATGGCTCTACATTTCACACAATTTACCCCAAGAGAGCAAAAACACCCCTACTCCTCTAAGGAAAGAATAAAGTCAAAGAGTATGGGGTTGTCAAGAATCTTAATCCCTACTTGAAATCTCAATCAGAAGGACCTGGACAGAGATGTCCTCTCTGTGTTGCCTAGGCCCGTGGTCAGCTGCAGCCTAAAAGAGATGCAAGTGGGTAAGAGTGCAGGTGACGCCAAGGGCTAAGATATTAAAATGAGAGCACTCTCAGTTTTTCAAAGGGGGTGGGGAGGATTGGGACATGTTGCAGTGGGGGAATGTTCTTAGGAAGAGTGCCAGTTTTGACATTTGGAAAACAAAGCCCCTCTAACAGAAATCTTTCAACTTAAGGTCGTTCAGCAGCTGCTCAAATTGGTGTGTTTTGTGTATGCATGTACATGTAGGGGAGAAATGATACATGTAAGTGATGGAAGTAATAGGCACTTTTTCCACTGCTATAGAAAATGCCCTAGTTTCCTGGCCCAAATGCTATGGCTTGTGCAATATGTGGTGAAGAAACTATGGCAGAGCTTATCAAAATAAGCAGAAGAGTATTACAAAACACTGATAAAAATAGCGTGGGAAAGAAGTTAAAAGTTAAACCTACCTGTCATTCCCCAAAAGTTGCACATACTTGTAATATACATTTGTCACCCTAAGAGCCCTTCAATGCCAACTTGTAAAAGGGGTTTCATCTCGGTATCTACATTCTGGTTCACCAAAGAATATCATGTAAGGCAGTGGTCTCCAACACGGTGCCCGCCTACCCCATGGTGCCTGCCGGGGCATCTATGTGCGCCCGCGTACTGTAGGGTGACCAGACGTCCCGATTTTATCGGAACTGTCCCAATATTTGCTTGTTTGTCCCGCGTCCCGACCGATGTGCGGTCGGGACACTGGACAAACAAGCAATTTTGCCCTCCCTGGAGGGCTCTCGCCCCCCCCCCCACTCCTGACTCCACCCCCTCCTTCCCCCATTGGCTCCCTCCCCAAATCCCCGCCCTGGCCCCGTCTCTTACCCAAGCACGTGGCATTCCTCCTCCCTCCCAGGCTTGTTGCTGTAATGGCGGCAAGCCTGGAAGAAGGGGGTGGTGGCTGGCTTCCAGTTTCTGGAGCTGATGAGTAGGGGCACCGGGTGGGCAGGGGGGCTGGCAAGGGGGCTGCTCCCCCAGGAGGGCGACAGGGGGGCTCCGGACCTCGGCAGGGGAGAGCGGCTCGGGGCCACACGAGTGGCTATGTAAAGTTTATCGGCTCGGGGTGGACCACGGCCGGCTCCTCGCCCCTGTAGGGGGATAGCGTCCACCCCTCCCCCCTCATCCTGGCTCCTCAGCTGAGCCCCCCCTCCCTCCTGGGGGAGCAGCTCCCTTGCCAGCCCCCCTTGCCCGCCCGGTGCCCCTACTCACCAGCTCCAGGAACTGGAAGCCGGCCACCACCCCCTCCCTCCAGGCTTGTGCCGGCATTCCAGCTGCAAGCCTGGAGGGAGGAGGAATGCTGCTCAGCTGAGGAGCCAGGATGAGGGGGGAGGGGGGACTCGGCTCCTTACCTGGCCTGCGGTGGCCGGCAAAACATGCTGGCGTGGGGCGGGGATGCTACCCCCTTACAGGGCAGGGCGAGGAGCCGGCTGGGGTCCCCCGCACCCAGCCGATAAATTTTACATGGCCACTCACGCGGCCCTGAGCTGCTCTCCCCCGCCGCTGCCGGGGTCCGGAGCCCTGTGCCTCTAGCTCCAGCAGCTCCTTCCCCGCTGGACGTGCCACATGTGCCCGGGGCCCTGAGGGGGGGCAGGGCCGCATCTGCAAAACAGGTGCAGGTGCCGGTGCCGGCACCTGCAAAACGGCTTTTCTTTTGCCCCTCCCCCCCCCGCCCTGCGCGTCCCGATATTTCCTGTCAGTGATCTGGTCACCCTAGCCTACTGACAAAGGAGCGCCCCGCCACCGAGGAGTGAGGCCACCGAACAATCAGCCGCCGAAATGCAGGCGGCATTTCAGCGGCGATGCCTCATGATGACGCGGCTTCTTGGCAGCCTTTCGGCGGCAATGCTTCTTCTCGGCGGCATTACAGCGGCTGCTTGTCCGGCAGCTGCACTCTTCGGCTAGTCGTCAAGCGCCCGCCACGCTGAAAAGGTTGGGGACCACTGATGTAAGGTCTTAAATGAAAGCCACGATCACACCGATTATTTATATCATTGTGAAATTTATGTACAGGTACTATATAAAAATTATGTATGTATGCTTAGAATATGTTCCTAAAGTCTGCATTAAGGCGGAGTTAAACAGGTTTCTGCCAGACAAAGGTGCTTATTCATCTGTCTCTGTCAGTCCACATATTAATTAAGCATTGTAAGTTAATACATTGGGGAGTCATTTACATACAAAGTAAGCAGGAAACCGCACACTGGAGAATAAATTACGGGGTGGCTTATGACTCAGGGTACAAACAATGAACTTTGGGAATATAAGTAGAAGGAAAGGAAGACGCCCCTTTATCTTGCACCTAGGAAGTAATCAGGCAGTGCGATTACATTAATGAAAAACAGGCTCTCAATCCAGCTAGTTGAAATGCTGCAAAGAACATTTGGGTGAGATAAAGTTATTTAGACTGAAGGTTAGCCTGTTAAGTTTAGTTTCTAGGAATCATGTTATGATTTTGTTTTATATGTAACCCTTCTGTTTACACTGTCCTTACTCACTATGTCTTAAATCTTTGATAATAATCACAGCTTTAACTATAAATATATCTCAGTGGTGTGGTATTACAGAAGGAACTGATCCGGAGTTGAATCAAAAAGTTGGTGTGTACACTGTCCCCTCGGGGATAGTAAACCTAATATTTCTGAGAGTATTCAATGGATAAAGGGCTAGACGCTACATGAGATGCTTCAAAGGGCTCAAGAACTGGGGTTCACCTATTGTAGAACCTGCAAGGTACAGTAAGGGCTAGCCTACCTCAGAGGAGATTGGGTGACTAACAGGTATTGGTGTCAGGGAACTGACACCCAGTTAGTCACAAACAATTCTCTCTCTTGCTGGAGGCAGGGAGATAACAAGGTGATAGTCCTGGGCAACTAGAGAACCATCACAATAATAGAAAAGTCTTTGCAAACCAAAGTCATCTGCATTGTTAACGCACATTGTGCACAAATACACATTAATTCAGTCAGAGCTAGGACTGAGATATCAAAAGTTTACATCTGCCGCTCATCATGCAGAAAGATAGTAATACCCCCAACACTTTACCCCCAACACTTTTCTGCAAACTGACAGGATTACAAAAATATAGAACATGCATGGGCAAGCTACTTAAAATTGGAGATGCCATCGCCAGTCAAACAACTTGTTACTTTCCGTGGCTTTGGTAGTTTTAAGTGCTTCCATGTTTGCTGATCAAGTGCAATTTATGGCAGTTAATCAATATCTGTTGTTTTAATTCTAAAATAACAAAGGACATGTCTCAGCTAAATGGCTTTACATACCTGATTAAAAACATATGATCCAGGGTACTAAATATAATGTAATCACATAAAATTCCAATGGCATTGTTTATTAATAGAATTTATATGTCCAAAAAAAATACAGCACAGCTCTTTAGAATATTTATTGCCTTTATGGCACATGAAAACCGTAGAGATTGGAAATATTTAATTGTATTGTTGTCCCCCAGTGTGCGCCTTTCTTATTCATTTACGTTATTAATGTTCTCCCCCATTTGGCTAATCAGATTACAATATACCAGATTGCCATGCTATATTAAAGGTGGTAGAAGCAAGACACACCATTTCCTAACCTAGCTAGAAAACATTTCATAGTATTTGCTGAACAATTTATTAATATCAAAAGGAGAATAGTGTGAAGAATAAATCAGGTACTATGATTTGTTACATTATTTTAGAACTTCATCCTGGAAAAATTAAACAAATGAATAATTTGTAGCCAATAGGTCTACCTCCATAAGTAACTTTACTCTGTTGCATAAAGGGCTGGCAGGATCAGAAAATTCAACCATTGATTATCTTTTTTCAGAAGTTTCTAATTAACATTCAAATATTTTCATTCTGAGGGCATAAAGAGACTACTGAGAATCAAGGGTTGTTGTTTTTTCTTAGTGTTTGAACCAAATTTTTAATTAAAAGGCAGAACTTTTCTGTCATAGAACTTAATTAGTTCACAATTTTTTAACATTTAACAACATACTTATGGGAAACTAAATCAACTTAGAACAATTCCAGCTTTTCAAGCCATGCAAGTACCTTATCTCTCAACACACTGTTCAGTCACTGTAATTGCCTGTGGCAGCTCAGAATATAAAGAAGGGAATCTACTTATTATATTTGCATAACATAAAAAAGGTATACTTAAAAAAGCAAGCTAATAAAGGAAGATCTATGTAACAAAAAAAATATTTCAAGGTTAAGCCAGCAAATTATTCTTCTGGATAGCAGTCACCAGGGGTGATTCCAGTTTTCAATAATATTTGGTATTTCTTCAACTAATCTTTATTTTTATATAATTGAAAATATATTATTCCTTCCACCCTCCATGTTGTTGTAATTTATTAAAATGCACAGATATCATTTTAAAAAACAGTCTCCAATATCTCTGCCTCTTCCTAAGCTCCATCTTCAACTCCCTTTGGGTAAAAGTACTACAGTAATTCTATGTTTAAAGTTTTACCCTAAAACATTAATGCTGTCATTTCTATTATTTACGTGTACAACATTTTCCATATGAAATATATTGTTTGTCACAGCATGCTTGGAAGTACATGTTGTGTTATAGGTCCAACAGCACCCTCCATTATAAACCCCCTGTTTTAGTTCCTCATAACTCTGGTAAATTACTTCCATATGGGCCAGAACTCTTCGGAACATAGTTTGCTCTGTAGATTTCTCTGAGATTTTTGGAACAAGCCAAGTCTGAAGAAAACTGATCCAATAGTTATGATTTATAAAGTTCTGAACACTGTACTTTCAGTAAACACAATAGGGCTTCCTGTTAAAGCGCGTGCAGATACAAAAATGTAGGTGTAATAGCAAGTGTGTGTGTGTATGTGCACATAACAAAGCTGACTTTGTTGTCAGCTTCTGGGTTTGATGTTGTGCAGTATATGATTTTATAAAAATATGATAAGTGAATATAATGTAACTGGGATATGCTTCATGCAAAAGGTCTCTTGTAAGGTATCATTACAAAGCTTATAATCTAGTGAGTGTGATCATCCTATTTGTATAAATGTAGCACTCTTGTATCTAAAACTAGAAATATAAAATATAACTCTGAGGGCCTATTGCAATTATTCAAAGTGTGGGCCATTAATGGTGGTTTGGAATCTTGAGGACTCCCATTAACCAGGACCACTGTATGCAGATGGCTGTGTTTTACTTGTGAGTCTTCCTGTATACGTGTGTGCTGGCAAGTGGGTAATGAAGTCTTGCAGTGACATGTGATCACGTCACCTGAACTGGAATCCATCTTTAACCCGTTGCTTTTCCAGTGGGGGGGGGGGTGGAAACCCAGAGGGACAAAGGGTTCCCACCTTATGCAAAAGATATATAAAGGGCTGGAAGAGAACAAAGGGAGAGAGGAGAGCCATCATGAAGAATCCCCTAGCTACCACCTGAGCAGGAACAAGAGCTGTACCAGGGGAAAGAATTGTGCCCAGGCCTGGAAGGTGTCCAGTCTGAGGAAAAAACTTACTGAAGCATCTCTAAGGGTGAGATTATCTGTATATAGTTTGCTTAGACATAGATTTGCACATTTTATTTTATTTTGCTTGGTAACTTCCTTTGTTCTGTCTGTTACTGCTTAGAACCACTTAAATCCTACTTTCTGTATTTAATAAAATCACTTTTTCCTTATTAATTAACTCAGAGTATGTATTAATACCTGGAGGAGCAAACAACTGTGCATCTCTCTCTATCAGTGTTATAGAGGGCAAACAATCTATGAGTTTATCCTGCATAAGCTTTATACGGGGTAAAACAGATTTATTTGGGTTTAGACCCCATTGGGAGTTGGGCATCTGAGTGCTAAAGACAAGAACACTTCTGTGAGCTGTTTTCAGGTAAACCTGCAGCTTTGGGGCAAGTAATTCAGACCCTGGGTCCGTGTTGGAGCAGACAGGAGTGTCTGGCTCAGCAAGACCGGGTGCTAGAGTCCTGAGCTGGCAGGGAAAACAGTGATAGAAGTAGTCTTGGCGCATTAGGTGGCAGCTCCCAAGGGGGGGTTCTGTGATCCAACCCGTCACACTGGGTTTTCCACTCCTTGAGCTAAAAAGGCTTTGAACACTTAGGGGGAATGAATACTTTAGCATAGGGTGACCAGAGAGCAAGTGTGAAAAATCGGGACAGGGGGTGCGGGGGGTAACAAGCACCCATAGAAGACAGAGCCTCAAATATCGGGACTGTCCCTATAAAATTGGGACATCTAGTCACCCTACTTTAGGATGATCTAAACTTGCAAATATTTTAAGCATCTAAATCCTACAGATATTTTAGCTACAAGACAACAGTTTCCCTGGAGAACGAGAGGTGTTATTGGTGGTTGTGGTGGCAGTGTCTTCCTGAAAGCTTAAACTAGAGAAATGACCACAGGACTGCCAATCAGAAATTTCCAGATGGCACTTCACTGGTAGTAGACCAGCTGAAATTGTGAGAAATTTTAAGAAAAAAATCAGTATACACAGGATCTTGAAGGGACAAACAGGTTTATCTAAGTCCTGAGACAAATTCTTTAGGGTAACTGTCCACTAGGTAAAATTTCTTAGGCCTAAAACCATCTGGACAGCTTTATGAGGACTCACATTTCAGATGGTAATAAGGCGATGAAATTGCAAGAAAGTCACAGAATATTACTAGAGGGACCTAAAGCTCTTGTTATGGCTCTCAAACCAAATATAAAATCAAAATATTTCCTGGCCCTAATCCTGCAAAGACTCATGCCCATGCTTAACTTTAAACTCAATGTTTAACCCCACTGAAATCAATGATACTCCTCAGAGCATGTAAAATTAAGCATGTCTGCAGTTTGGGGGCCAAATTTGCATTTTACTTGACAAACCTCTGAAAAAAGACTATTGGCAAGAACTGTTGAGTGACAGATAAAGAAGATCATAGTATTAGGGCTGTTAAGATCTCTGGCTATGCTCTCAGAAGAAAATCTAGGAACACTCCAAAAGGTTATAATGTAAACAGAATAGGATGACCATGAGCATGAGGAAGTACCGACCATTCTTAGTTCCAATTTTCCATACTACTAAATTTATTTCCCCTTAATTCTATTCTTGGCTGCCTTCCTAGTTGCATTTCTGAAATAGTACTGTACAGTAGGTTCTGTACTTCAGAAACAAATTTTATTTAGTTGTATATTTCCACATGTATGACATAAAACAATGTTTCTTCGGAGGCAACAAGACCATTTGTCTCTTTAATCACGTTTACTTGTAACTTCAATTAAAGTGAATATCATAGAAGAAAAATGTTCTAAGAATCATTTACTTTACTTACATTTATAGTAATTTTAAAAACCAAGTATCAGAGCGCTCGCTGTCCTCTTTACAGAGATGGTATTTCTAATCACTAACATGAAAAGCTCATCTACATTTTAGAGAGCCAGAGACACCTAACACTTATTCAGCTAAGACATGTGAAACAACTTGTTGATTAATTCAATGCTTCAAAATCATTTAGACAGATTTACAAGGGCTTGAAAGCAATGATGTTCTAAACCAAAGATGTCATGTGCAGTACTGTATATGATTTTTATGAATAATCAAAGACCGGTATTCTTCTAGCCCAGGAATGAAATAAAACCAGAGTAGATTTATCTACTGCAGCAATGAGTTTTCCAGCTATTCTGATTTTATAATTGTCTGGAGGAAAGCTAGATCCTGCACCGCTATTGTCACTGAGAAATAGAAAAATACAGTATTAAAAAATACAATTTTTCTTACATTGCAGAAAAATGATCATAGTACCTGTTTTATTTTAAAGGGACTTAACACTTCAGTATTACAAAACAAAATAATTTAAAAAAAAATAGGGTGTACTGGAACTATTCAGACTGCTGACAACACAGAAAACAATTAATGCCATTCCTCAGAAAGACAGACTACTCTAGCCTCCAACGTAGCTCATCATTAAGGTTAAGAAGATAGGGTAAAGATTGGTTGTCTGTGACAGTCATTCTCTTCTGTCAATTTCCAAGATATAAACACATTAGAAATGAAACATTGAGCAATAACAATTAGTTCACTTTATTTAACAATTATTTTTTTAAAGGCAACACTGAATTTAAGGAAAATATAACACTTAGCTTTCTACGCACTGAACATAAATAACTGGGATCAAAACCAGGACTAGTCATTTGTCAAGTTTGGGTTTGTTTTTCCATATGTACACACTATGGCATTCAATGCAGTAAATTACAGTTAGAGTTAAGGTTACAAAACAATTACCATTATAACCTTGTTTTCTGATACTAGTAACGTCATAAAATATTTTTTACCTTTTCATCTGAAATTTTTCATGCTTGTTCTCTACTCAAAGGTGCTTTAAAAAAAAAAAAAGGTTGAGTAAAAAACCTCCGAGCTTAAGCAAAGAAACATATGCTCCACCTATTAACCAGTCTCAATCTTCTTATTTAAAAAAAAAAAATAAAAAAAAAAGCATCTTTAAACTTGAAATTCGCCATGTGCACAGTTGTTATTGGGTAGTACGTGCTTTTATAAGTTTAAAAATACTTTGTAAAAACAAGACTGAAGATGTCTCCCAGTACACCAGCAGTAGAAAAGTCCATTACATCTTACATTGCAACGCTAATACTCCATGCATTGAACATGGCTGCACAGCGGTTTAGCTGCATAGTGGATTACTTGGTCTCTTGAAACAGATGAAAACAACCTTGCAAGCCACAAAAGCTTTGGAAAATCCAGGAGTTGGTAAAACTGATCTACTTCTTCCTACCCAAAAGCCCCATGGCATAGAGGCATGTGCATTGGGCTGGCAGACTGGAGGTCCCAAGCTCTCTTTGCACTGCAGACAGTAATGGGCCTTAAAATTACTTTGCAAATATGGTCACTATGGATAAACTAAGGCACCGAGAGTGATATCCCAGCCCCATTTAAAATATCGCCAAAACTCCCATTGACTTCAGTAGGGCCAGGATTTCACCCAGAGTTCAAGTGATTTGCCTAGCAGGGAAGTGTGGCCTAATCCAGTGGTTCCCAAACTTTAACAGCCCGCGAACCCCTTTCACTAAATTGTGACATCTCGTGAACCCCTTCCTAAAAATGAGTATTTCCAGGGATTTAAGTTTAAATTTCCTCAGTGTGATGGATTTGCTTGCCTTGCTCTGCATAGCTCTTGGAAGTCTGGAACCACTGGAGAAAGATAAAGTCTCAGGTCTGGTTCCACATCAAGTCTGTTTCTGTATTTGGTTTTCAGATGTGCATACGAGGAAAATGCTTTCTTGCATAAGTATGTTGTTGAAAATGGTAACAAAACTGCAGAAGCTTTTTCTGCCAGAAAGGGGTACTCGTTTCTTAAACTCAGCCCAAAGTTGATCAATAATAGATTTCTGAAACTCCTTTTCAGTTCATAATCACAGGAGATCTCAATCAATTTCTCTTTTTCCTTGGTGTTTAATATCTGTGTTGAGAAAGTGGTATCATCAAAAGGGTTGTGAATTCAATCATTATCGCCTGACATAGCTGGAAAGTATTCCCTGAAAGTTGTGCAAAGTCCTTTTAGGTGTGTAATTATATTGGTTTTAGTGCACTGATCCCACTGAAGTTTATGTTCTGCCAGGAAGTCATGAAGATTACTGAAACACTCAGCTTGATTGTTTTCCAAACAACTTCCCCAGAACTGCAACTTCTTTATCAGGGATTCAACTCGCTCTTGCACATTGAAAACTGTTATATTGAGGTCTTGAAGAGATAAATTTAGGTCATTAATTCTTGAGAAAATATCTGCTAAATAAGCTAGGCTCTGGACCCAGACATTATTTTCCATACAGCTGGCAAGGTGGAAAGGGTGGCTGTTGAAAAAAACCTAGGATTTCTGTTCTAACCTCAAACAAGCGCACAAGGATTTTACCCCTTGAAAGTCATCTAACTTCAGTATGGGTCAACACACAGTCGTGTATACTACCCATTTCTTCACAAAGTACGTGAAATATTCTGGAATTTGTTGGCCATGATTTTATGAAATTCACCATTTTCACTGCATTGTCCAGCACTTCCTTCAGTCCCTCTGGCCTGCATTTTGTTGCAAGGGCTTGTCTATGGATGCTGCAATGAGTCCAAGAGACTTTTGATGCAACCTTTTTTGTTCGAGCTACAAATCCAGTATACTTCCCCGTCATTGATGTGGCCCCATCAGTGCAAATGCCTAGGCAATGAGACCAATCTATTTCCTTTTCTTGAAAATATGCATTAGTCAGATTGAAGATATCTTCTCCAGTTGTACGTTCTTCCAATGGTCGGCAAAACAACAAGGCTTCTTCAACCATACCTTCATTCACATAACGTACAAACAGTAGCAAAATAGCTAGATTGGCTACATCAATTGATTCATCCAACTGTATAGCATAATATGGACTATTTTTCACTCTATGTACAATTGTGGTCTCTACATTATTTGACATGTAATTAATTCTTCGTGACAACGTATTATTGGACAAAGGTACCATGTCAATCCTTTTTGCAGCCTTTTCTCCGAGCAAGCAATGAACTACGTCTTTTATACATGGACCAATCAAGCTCTCTGCTATGGTATGGGCTTCTGATGCTTTTGCTACTCGGTAGCTCACGCGGTATGACGCTTTAAGTGCATTTTCATGATCAGTACTTGCTTTGGATATAAAACTGGTAATGTCAATTTTCTTCTCAGCTAATTTTCGCTTGAAAAAACCAACAGGCTTGTCGAGTTGTGCAGGATGCCTAGTTTCTAAATGGCGCCGAAGTAGAGAAGGTTTGAGGCTGCTGTTTGCTAGAACATCACCACAAATCACACACAGTGGTTTTGGATGTTCTTGATCACCAATGCATGTAAAGCCATATTTTATATAATCATCGTCATATTTTCTTTTCTTTGTAAGTGACTTTCCAGGACCATCATGATCATTAGACTTAGATTTTCCACAGTGTGGACTTGAGGAAACACTAGCTGATTCCAGCGTCTTTACACTTTCCTTTTTCAGCCACTTATCTATTGAACTTGTGTACAAAAGTTCTAATAAAAATAACAGAGTGAGACTGCTAACAACCACCAACTAGAAACTGAGAAGATTCACTCACTGAAGCAAATCAGCACTCCAGAGAGAAAGACAATTACTGAGGCTGGGTCTACACTACCCACCTGAATCGGCGGGTAGAAATCGACCTCTTGGGGATCGATTTATCGCGTCCCGTTGGGACGCGACAATCGATCCCCGAATCGACGCTCTTACTCCACCAGCGGAGGTGGGAGTAAGTGCCGTCGACGGGAAGCTGCAGAGGTCGATTTTGCCACCGTCCCTACAGCGGGGTAAGTCGGCTGTGATACGTTGAATTCAGCTACGCTATTCACATAGCTGAATTCGTGTATCTTAAATCGACCCTCCCCCCCCCCGTAGTGAAGATAGCCTTAGACACCTTAACACTCCTACATTGGCTACAATGTGCTTCTGGCTGGTTTTGCTCGCAAACAGCTTTTCTTCTACCGAGGAAGGTGGGACAGGAAACTGAGCTGACACCTGCACCCCGCATGGAGTGCTGGGGTTCGGGGCTGCTGGCTCCCCCACTGACAGGGGAGGGCTGGGGCTGCCGGCTCAAACTGCCTGGCCCCGCTCTCCCCGAGGCTCGGGCTGCTGGCTCCCCCGCTGACAGGGGCTCGGGCTGCCGGCTCAAACTGCCCGGCCCTGCTCTCCCTGGGGCTCGGGCTGTCTGCCCTGCAACTGGGTCCCAGCAGAGTCCTCTGGCCACCATTAATGAAATTTTTCTTGCGAACCCCCTGAAACGTTCTGCGAACCCCCAGGGGTTTGCGAACCCCACTTTGGGAACCACTGGCCTAATCTAATGGATAACAATAGCAGCTATAGCCAATCCCTCAGTTGCTTCCCCTCCTTCATTAAATAAGTATCTCCCCAGCACCCACACCTCCTTAGTCCTCTCAACCACTTGTCCCCGAGATAAGCTGTTGAATAAACTTTTTAAGAAATGCACGTTTAACTAAGATTGCAAAACAAAAAAAACAAAAAAAACCTGCATTTTTGGAGAAATGCAGTCGTAGTTCGAGAATTGCATCATAATGAATACACACAAGAATTGTATATTCAGTCTTGCTTTTAGCGTGTCCTGACTTTGGAAAGCTTAACTGAGAAACCACAGCATTGCATGAAGAAGGGTTTTTTGGGTTGGGTTGTGTTTTTTCGTTCCTTTGTTGTTTGTTTAGCGTTGTGTTTTGGGGGGTGGGGGGGAGAGTTCCATTTAGTATATATTAAGCAACCGAGCTAAATTCCTTTATTGTCTAGTGTTTATAAAAATTATTCTAAAAAGTTGGTTTTTAAGAAATAGTTCTAAAGAAATTCAATTCACAAAAATAAATTACAACTCACATTCTTCCATCTGGAACTATTCAAAACCATGTGCAGTCATATTTTTGAGGAGAAGAATTCTGTAACCTAATACTTGTTCTCCATTCTCATCTTTAGCTGCTCCATAATACACTAGATATAGGATACAGAGACAGCAATCAGGTCTTGTAAACCAAGTATTAGTTCAGAGGCATTAAAATAATTAGTTAATTTGAGTCTATTACACTAAATCCAAGTGTATACTTAGTCACTTAATCACATACCAAAAGAGAATACAGTAGGTAACTTATTCTCAGTTTAGTACATAGCTATGGTAAAACTACTTAATTCAAACAGAAACCACACATCAGACGGTAAAATGTAGCTGCTGTAAAAACGAACACACACAATAATGACAATCAGTGGGGATAATTGCATCAATTAGTCACAATGCTCACTTATGAATATGTTCTTACTTTGTACCAAACACTAATAAATATGTATGTTACTTACATACAGTTTCTGGTGATTGTAAGGAGGAATTTGATAGAGCTACTACTTTTTAGTGGCAATCTCTATAAACTTGAGAACTGACATACATTTTTTTCCTCTGGACGAGAAAATCCACTATCAGAGATAATAGCATCTTTTTATTTGGGTGCTGCAGGAAATAGGGGATAGAATCCGGGAGGCAGGAAATGGAGAAGTTCACTAGCTCATGATCTGCCTGTGCTATTACGTTAACCTGAAGAATAAATTAATAATTAATTTTTATTTCTCACCAGTCATCTGCCCAAAAATCTCCAGTTCCAAGATTATCAGTGGTGCGTAATTTAGGCAAACACACAATTCCTTCACATTGAGGTGGAGACCAGAACCAACCCCATAGCATTATCTCCAGCAGCAGATGTTTTCACCTTCAAAACTATTTATTGATCTTGCCAGGAAGCAAGATAAGGCTACACATGAAGAAAATCACACACGCCCACTATTAAAGGTAGGAAGTCCCAGCAAGGGCCCTCTGTTTTGGAAGCCTGTATTAGACAATGGAATACAGCTTGAAATCTCCTCTCTTCCTCTTAGCACGGGAGTTCTATGGGACAGGAGAGGCTAGCCACCATCTGTACTCCCGTTGATTTTGGATTACTTTTCATGGTCAGCACAAAGGGTCAGATCTTCTGCCTCGCTGGGATTAGATGACACACTTATCTCCCCCAACACCATCCTGCAGAACCCATAACAATGAACCACTTAAATTACAGAAGTCAGTGAAATGCAACCAGCGGGGCTTGTACCTGCACCTCTCATGACAAGTAGAGCTGCAGACTAACAGACTGTCAAATCTCAGAACTTCTCAGAAAGACAGGAAGCCTTCCTTAAGGAAAAGGCTAGCCTGACTCTGGACAAGAAAAAAAGTCAGTCCCATAGGGAAACAGATCCGGCCACACTATCCTGGCTCATTAAATTTATCTAGCTTCTGTAGAAACTTAATCCCGTGTCAAGTTCCCAGGAAAACAACTACACCATCCCCGTAATCCTAAACTGTCTTAATAAATGCCTTAAGCATAAGCAATATTTTTTCTCCCCTAAACATAATGTTTATTACAGCCAAGGGGTTTAGTGAGTCTACAAGCCCTACCTTGTAAAAAGTCATCTGGTTTCTTATGCTAATAGAATCATGTTTAGGCATTCTCTTCTTGTGTTCTCCTGAAGGTTGTCTTTTTCACTGCAATCAGACTCCGCTCTTGCCAACAGCCTAAAATAGCAATGAATATGTCCACCTCACAGTGGATTTCCAAACAGCCTTGCATTTAATCTAAACTTAATTGTAGCTTTCATAAAAATCTTTGGACAGCGTGCAGCTTGCCTTGGGCCCAGCAAGACAAGGTCCAGCCAAGGTTTACTTATTCAGGTTCCAGAAAATGAGGCTCCTGAAAGAAGTGAAGCAAGACTACTAAGAGAAGCATTTGCTTTGAGGACACACACATTTGGTCTGAAGAGAGAAGGTAGCTCCAAACCTAGAGCCATACCTACGCTACAGGCTCTTGAGCACCAGTAGACACTTCCTATACCACTTCTACATCGGAGGTTAAGTCGGCTTAACTACAGCACTCAGGGGTGTGAATTTTTCCACACCCCAGAGCAATATAGCTCGATCAATCTAAAGTTTAAATGTAAACCAGACCTGGATCTAACAGGGATGTACAGATGATGTTAAATCGTCCCTCTCCACAGCACCCTGCTAGGGGAAAGTGTTCAGCTGACCAAGACAGGTTATCACCTAGGCTGGCTATTAACAGTCTTTATTAGGGTCTGAAGTAAGTGTTATTGTATCACAAACTGCAATGCACTGAGCCACAAAATACTAGGCTCTTTTATCAGTATTTATTTCTTAAACACACAAAATACAGTATTTTTTCATTAAAAACTATAGTCTTTCAAATTTTGATCTGGATAAAATTTTTAGATAATAGGGACAGTGGTAGAGTGCTAAAAACTTTGAAATATTGCTACAAAACAAATGGATTAGAGCTGCATAGTATGCAGCTCCTCTCTCTGAGTTGCTGCCAATGGAGCAATAAAGACAAATGTATAATTACTAGGGCTGTCGATTAATCATACTTAACTCATGCAATTAAATCAAAAAAATTAATCACCATTAATCACAGTTTTAATCACACTATTAATCAATAGAATACCAATTGAAATTTATTAAATATTTTTGGATGTTTTCTACATTTTCAAATATATTGATGTCAATTACAACACAAAAGACAAAGTGTACACTGCTCACTTTATATTTTTTTTATTACAAATATTTGCACTGTAAAAATGATAAACAAAAGAAACAGTATTTTGCATCTGAAGAAGTGAGGTTCTTACCCACGAAAGCTTATGCTCCCAGTACTTCTGTTAGTCTCAAAGGTGCCACAGGACCCTCTGTTAGTATTTTTCAGTTCACCTCATACAAGTATTGTAGTGCAATCTCTTTATTGTGAAAATGCAACTTACAAATGTAGATTTTTTTTGTTACATAATTGCACTCAAAACCAAAACAATGCAAAACTTTAGAGCCTACAAGTTCATTCAGTCCTACTTCTTGTTCAGCCAATCACTAAGACAAACAAGTTTGTTTACATTTACGGGAGATAATGCTACCCACTTCTTATTTACAATGTCACCACAAAGTGAGACCAGGCATTCAC
This sequence comes from Trachemys scripta elegans, assembly GCF_013100865.1. Classification (NCBI taxonomy): domain Eukaryota; kingdom Metazoa; phylum Chordata; order Testudines; family Emydidae; genus Trachemys; species Trachemys scripta. The sequence continues at coordinate 39,113,299 of NC_048300.1, forward strand.
ATGGGACTTTTGTAGCTGGCATTGCAAGGTATTTACGAGCCAGATATGCTAAACATTGTTATGCCCCATCATGCTTTGGCCATCATTCCAGAGGACATGCTTCCATGCTGATGACACTCATTAAAAGAAATAATGTGTTAATTAAATTTGTGACTGAACTCCTTGGGGGAGAATTGTATATCTCCAGCTCTGTTTTACACACATTCTGCCATATATTTCATGTTAAAGTAGTCTCAGATGATGACTCAGCACATGTTGTTCATTTTAAGAACACTTTCACTGCAGATGTGACAAAACACAAAGAAGATACCAATGTGAGATTTCTAAAGATAGCTACAGCACTCGACCCACGGTTTAAGAATCTGAAGTGCCGTCCAAAATCTGAGAGGGATGAGGTGTGCAGCATGCTTCAGAAGTCTTGAAAGAGCAACACTCCGATACAGAAACTACAGAACCCAAACCATCAAAAAAGAAAATCAACTTTCCGCTGGTGGCATCTGACTCCGATTAGGAACATGCGTCCGTCCGCATTGCTTTGGATTGCTATTGAGCAGAGTCTGTCATCAGCATGGACGCATGTCCTCTGGAATGGTGAATGAAGCATGAAGAGACATATGAATCTTTAGCTCATCAGGCATGTAAATAACTTGCGACGCCGGCTAAAACAGTGCCATGAGAATGCCTATTCTCACTTTCAGGTGACATTGTGAACAAGAAGCAGGCAGCATTATCTCCTGCAAATGTAAACAAACTTGTTTGTCTGAGCGACTGGCTGAACAAGAAATAGGACTGAGTGGACTTGCAGGCTCTAAAGTTTTACATTGTTTTATTTTTCAATGCAGTTTTTTTTTTACATAATTCTACATTTTAAAGTTCAACTTTCATGATAAAGAGATTGCACTACAGTACTTGTATTAGGTGAATTGAAAAATACTATTTCTTTTGTTTATCATTTTTACAGTGCAAATATTTGTAATCAAAAATAAAGTGAGCACTTTACACTTTGTATTCTGTGTTGTAATTGAAATCAATATATTTGAAAATGTAGAAAACATCCAAAAAATTTAAATAAATGGTAATCTATTATTGTCTAACAGCACGATTATTCATGATTAATTTTTTTAATCACTTGACAGCCCTAATAATTAATGTAAAAATTAAAGTTATTACGCAATAATAAGGCAGTAACCACAATGCAATCTAATTCAAGGGGAGAAAAATAAAGTTCAACAGCAAATAACATTAATACTATAGCATTATTTCTTGAGAATTTTGTAATTAACCTATGTTAGTCTGTAGCTCATTTCTTCTATCAACAAATTAATTAAAAAGCATTTTTAGGAAAAGCTACATTCTTTTCAACTATTCTTCAATATCAAAGAAGATGAAAGTTTACTAACTATGGTGATTCATACAGAAGGCGGGGAAGGGAAAACATTAATTGATACAGCAGATATGGTACCAAGGGAAAAAATATTTCACGGAATATAAGGCCCAAGAAATAATTAACCTTAACAACACAAAGTATAATAAACAGTTGTAAAAAAAATTGAGAATCTTCAGTGTCCTGATGTTCCTCCTAAGTTTTGTGTTGTAAATATGTAAATTACTGCAATAAAAGCCCTTGAAAAATGAGTCATCTCGAACAAAACATAATCAACATAATCATTAACAAAAAATGGCACAAATCCTAGAGTTCAATACAATTAAACTTTTTGTTTTTAGAAGATAAGTCAAAGACATTCTTTTTCACACTTAAAAACAATACTTCCACCGTTTTTGCCCACGAAAGTTGATGCATGCCTATTTCTATTACCAGGTTTTTAAATGGGTTCAATTAAAATATTTGAACTGCATAGTAAGATGTATGCAAAATACTTAGTGGATTTTAAGATACCTGAAAAAGTTTGCATAAATATTTGTGTTAACTTTCAGGAAGTCTAAAGATGTGCTTCACTAATTTAGGCAAACCAATTCAGTACCCTGTCAATAGTCTCTATCTCAAACAGAAAATAGAATAGAGTTAAAGAAGCATGAAAATGTTGCGGGTTTTTTACCACTGTTACAAAGACTAAGAAAAAACCCCAGACAACTTTTTCTTTAAATAAACAAACAAACAAACTCAAGATTTGGTGGCATAGCGAAGATTCCATAGTTAACCAGGAACCAACCAGGGCTGCTCAATATTTTTCCATATAAACTGTTTGTTGACATACAATTGAGTTTTCATCTAAACAAAATTTCCCCCAAACAGGTCTGCTTTCCACAGAAAACATGAAATATTTTTATTTGGCTATGCCACCATAGTGCCTCATGTGAATTGTAGTTCAGTGGCCTCTTGTCCCCATTCTCTTGTACAGGCTTGGCTCTCCCAACAGACTTCAATCTCCTAGAAAGGGGAGACGGAGCACCAGGGGAGATGAGGTGTATCATGGAAGATGTAGTCCAACCAGGGAGAAGGATGGGAGCACAAGGCACCTGAACTACAACTCTCATGAGGCACCATTTGAGGTTTTGGCTTGAATATTTCAGCTTTTGATTTCTTAGGGAGAAAAATCCAAGTTTTCTCTAGGAAAAAAAATTCTGACCTCTAGTTATAACTCTTAGTACTGTCATGAAAAATGACAACGTTCTACATGAAATGCAACTCTTCTTCAATTATTCCTCTCCACCAACCTTCACAATGTGTCCTCAGCCTCCATCAAACTTAATGGGCAGAAAAACCTGTCCACCACCAGCTGAGTTTTAAGTCCCTACCACTGAAGTTACCTGATTAAGAGTTAATTCTAAAGCTGTTAAAAAGTGTGATTCTACTCTGAAAATAGACTGTAAACATGGCATTAAAGGATCAATTTTCATCATCTGTCAATATTTCCCCCATCAAAGATACTCAATTTACATGTAATAAGATGGGTTGTTTGGGATTTTTTTGGAAAAAATGAAAAAAGTAACACACATTTTTTCTAGGGCTGTCAAAAATGCCACATAGTGAGAGACTTAAGGAGCTCAGTCTGTTTAGCTTATCACAAAGAAATTCAAGAGGTGACGACTACAGTGTATAAGTACTTTCACTGTGGGAAAAATACCAGGTACTAAAACAGTCTTCAAACTATAGTGAGAAAGGCATAACAAGAACCAATGGCTGGAAGTTAAAGCCAGACAAATTAAATTAGAAACAAGGAAAAATTGATTTATTTTTTTTTAAACAGTGAGGGTGATTAACCATTGCAAGGGAAGTGGTGGTTTCTTCATCGCTTGATGTTTTCATCTCAAGACTGACCCCCCTTCTGGACAATATGCTTTAGGCAAACAAGTTATTAGGCTCAAAACAGGATTCACTGGGTGAAATTCAATGCCCTGTGATATACAAGAGATATAACTAGATGATCTCATAGCCCCTTCAGGCTACACCCATGAATCTATGAGTGTGGGTCAAAGACCCTACCCACCATATTCAACCAGGTACTATAGCCATATCCATTCCATATATATATATATATATATATTATATAAAAACGCTGTCCTCAGGAGCCAAAAAAATCTTACCACGTTATAGGTAAAACTGCGTTATATCGAACTTGCTTTGATCCACCGGAGTGCGCAGCCCCGCCACCCCGGAGCACTGCTTTACCACGTTATATCCGAAGTCGTGTTATATCGGGTCGCGTTATATCGGGGTAGAGGTGTACTTACAAGGTGAACACTCTTGCATAAAACACTTGGGAGTTCTATAAGAGCTTGGTATTTATTATTTTTATTAAATATTATTCTTAAGAATTGAAAAATTGAGAAGTAGCTGAAAAACTTATAGATCCATACTTATGTTACAAAGACATACCTTTATGGAGCAGAGAAAATTGTACCCGCAAATGTCTTGGATTATCAAAATGTTTAGGGCTTTCAAGCTACAACATTCTTAATGGGACTTTGTTTAAGTTCCTGTGTGTATACATACAGACATGCCTTAAGATAAAGCATTGTTAGGGGGGTTTTTTTGTTTTTGTTTTTTTTGGTGGGGTGGGGGCAGGGGAGGAATAGAATTTAGGTGCAGTGAGGAAGACACCAAACTGCACAATAGTTACCCTCTTAAGACCACAGTCTTATTACCATTACCTTCATTTTTCCCTTTCTCCACACCCTTCTTTCCTACTGTTTGCTAAACTCTACCATAGACATAGGAGGAGTGTAACTCAAGTTAACTGATTGCTCATTAACTCAGACGCTCTACAGCAGTGGCTGTAGAATGCATCCGAAGAAGTGAGGTTTTTACTCACGAAAGCTTATGCCCAAATAAATCTGTTAGTCTTTAAGGTGCCACCAGACTCCTTGTTGTTTTTGTAGATACAGACTAACACGGCTACCCCCTGATACTTGACAGCAATGGCTGTCAACCTTTCCAGATTACACTGCTCTACAACCAAAATGCTTCTGAAATAAATGTAGTCAAACTTTACTAATTCTGGGTTACTGAGAACGAAAATGATGCTTAAAATTGTTGATTGGCTCTAGTTTTCAAGATATGCTATTGGGTCAGTATATACGACCCTTGACTTGGGAATGGCAGACGATAAGTGAGTTATAAAGGGAAGGGATCTCAATTTAAACCAGAAATGACTAAAATACATCTTTGACTGGATCTATGAATAAATCTATCACTGGGTATGAACAGTACTTGCTTTTTAGGCAAAACAATGAATGATGCAATCTGAAGCTGGTATTGCGTCATACATGATATGAATTGCATCATGTTATTCCTAGAAGTCATGGATGATGCAATTATAACGAAGCTTACATCACTCTGCCAAACAAATTGCCCTATATCAGCTCTAGAAATCATACAGTGTCGTGCTCTCTTATTTGTCAGTGTTTGATTTTGCAAAGGGACACATTTCTGTTTAGCCAAAGTGAGCAGAGATGCCTCGTACTTGTGTGAACAGTGCAGATAACTTCTGCTATGTTTGTGGTGAAGTGACTTTTGCATCACAAAAGCGCAGTATAACCACAATGGTTAAGAAACCCTATCACCTTTATTTTGGCTGCAAAATTGGAGATCAGGACAAGAGGTGGGCCCCACACATATGATGCAACACTTGTGCAACAAATCTTCGCCAGTGCTTGAACAGGAAAAGGAAATCTATGCCTTTTGCAGTGCCAATGATTTGGAGAGAGCCAACAGATCATACCAGCAATTGTTACTTCTACACGGTGCCTCCAGTTGGGAAAGGTGTGTCAAAGAAGAAAAAGTGGACTGTGCATTATCTAAACATTCCATCAGCTATACGCCCAGTACCCCACGGAGAAGGACTGCCGATTCCTGATGCACCAGAATCATTCTCACTTGAATCAGACAAGGAAGAGGAAGAGGATGAAACTTCTGGTCCTGAACCGTCAATGTCACAGGACCCACATTTTCTCCCATCCTCCTCCTCTGAACCACACCTCATAACACAAAGTGAACTGAATGACCTTGTCAGGGATTTGAAACTACCCAAGAGTAAGGAAGAGCTGTTGGGCTCCAAACTACAGCAGTGGAATCTCCTGGCAGGTGATG